>NC_091184.1:5459125-5699125 GCF_040958095.1 Procambarus clarkii | reverse complement strand
TATAAACTTGATCACCTTCCACTTATTTTCTCATGTGCTACCTACATGTACAAAACCTTATTCCTAAATGCATATTTTGTTCTGAAACTTGTCCTTTATATGTTGTGTATCACCATCTCTGGAGAGTTTTATCTGATTGATGTATAAATTACTTTTAATTTTACAGAATATTATTGTTATACTGAATTTATTATTATATAAATAACTTAATTTTACAGAATCATCTATCAACGCACATCCACAAGTTGAGGAGGAGGATGTGACCTTCCAGATGTCTGAAGTACTGAAACAGGCACCAAACAGGCCTGGTGGATCTAGGTACAAGGTAAAATAATTTAATTTTTTATTTTTTTTTTTTTACTAATTGTCCGATATATATATATATATATATATATATATATATATATATATATATATATATATATATATATATATATATATATATATATATATAAATATATATATATATATATATATATAAATAAATATATATATATATAAATATATATATAATGTGTCGTACCTAGTAGCCAGAACGCACATCTCGGCCTACTATGCAAGGCCCGATTTGCCTAATAAGCCAAGTTTTCTTGAATTAATGTTTTTTCGACTACCTAACCTAACATTTTCAGCTACCTAACCTAACCTATAAAGATAGGTTAGGTTCGGTCATATATCTCTATTAATTTTAACTCCAATAAAAAAAGAATTGACCTCATACATAATGAAATGGATAGCTTTATCATTTCATAAGAAAAAAAATAGAGAAAATATATTAATTCATGAAAACTTGGCTTATTAGGCAAATCGGGCCTTGCATAGTAGGCTGAAAAGTGCGTTCTGGCGACTAGGTACGACATATATATATATATATATATATATATATATATATATATATATATATATATATATATATATATATATATATATATAATATGTATGTGTGTGTGTGTGTGTAATTACCTAAGTGTAGTTAAAGGATGAGACCGTCTTCCCAGCACTCTTTGTCATATAACGCTTTGAAACTACTGACAGTCTTGGCCTCCACCACCTTCTCACCTAACTTGTTCCAACCGTCTACCACTCTATTTGCGAAAGTGAATTTTTTTATATTTCTTTAGCATCTGTGTTAAGCTAGTTTCAATCTATGACCTCCTGTTCTTGAAGTTCCAGGTCTCAGGAAATCTTCCCTGTCGATTTTATCAATTCCTGTTACTATTTTGTATGTAGTGATCATATCACCTCTTCTGTCTTTTAGTTTTGGCATATTTAATGCCTCTAACGTCTCCTCGTAGCTCTTGCCCTTCAGTTCTGGGAGCCACTTAGTAGCATGTCTTTGCACCTTTTCCAGTTTGTTGATGTGCTTCTTAAGATATGGGCCAACTTCTGTTGTTGGGCACCACACAACAGCTGCATATTCTAGCTTTGGCGTAACAAAAGTCATGAACAATTTCTTTAGTATATCACCATCCATGTATTTAAACGCAATTCTAAAGTTAGAAAGCGTAGCATAGGCTCCTCGCACAATATTCTTTATGTGGTCCTCAGGTGATAGTTTTCTATCTAGAACCACCCCTAGATCTCTTTCTTTATCAGAATTCTTTAAAGATTTCTCACATAATGTATAGGTTGTGTGGGGTCTATGTTCTCCTGTTCCACATTCCATAACATGGCATTTATTAACATTAAATTCCATTTGCCAAGTGGTGCTCCATATACTTATTTTATCCAGGTTTTCTTGAAGGGCATGACAATCATCTAAATTTCTTATCCTTCCTATTATCTTAGCATCATCAGCAAACATGTTCATGTAATTCTGTATACCAACTGGTAGATCATTTATGTAGACAATAAACATCACTGGTGCAAGAACTGAACCCTGTGGTACTCCACTTGTGACATTTCTCCAGTCCGATACATTGCCTCTGATTACTGCCCTCATTTTTCTATGTCAGAAAATTTTTCATCCATATTAGAAGCTTACCTGTCACCCCTCCAATATTTTCCAGTTTCCAGAACAACCTCTCTATGTGGAACTGTCGAATGCCTTTTTTAGGTCCAAATAGATGCAGTCAACCCAACCATCTCTTTCCTGTAATATATCTGTTGCTCGATCATAGAAACTGAGTAAATTCGATACACAGGATCTTCCAAATCGAAAACCATACTGTCTGTCTGAAATTATATCATTTCTCTCCAGGTGTTCTACCCATTTAGTTTTAATTATTTTTTCCAATATTCCAATTCCAATTTTTTCCAATAATGTGTGTGTGTGTATGTATATTTGTGTTGTTGAATATGACCGAAAGTCAGTCTTTCTGCCCCTCTCCTTACTGCTATTGTTGTTTCTCGCATCTTTGTATTGCTTGTATGTTTGGGCAATTTTTCCCCTTTTCCTAGTTCTGCATCTCTGCTTTAGTATAAATTTTGTTGTGCCATTATCATATATTTCACAAAACTTGACATACATCTCATTTACTTCATGTCCTAACAGCAAGTGTTTGTCAAATTCCTTAAGGAAATATCTGAGTTCCCCATAATGACCTCTCCACAAGTCAGGTTTTTCAACTGCTTCAAGCTCATTTTCTTCCAGATTATAATGCATTGCATACTATATTCCCAAAAAGACATGGTCACTTTAACCCAAGTGACCATGTCACTTGGGTAAAAGGAGGGAGGTACCAAAGGAGGGAGGTACTGAATGATAAATATATCATTCTCTTTCCTGGTAAATATAATATCCAGCATGGAGGGAACATCCCCTTCCCTCATCCTCGTAGCTTGTTTAACATGTAGAAACATGAATGTTTACAGGGTGAGGTTTACGAAATTATATATATATATATATATATATATATATATAATTGGTCTCTGGTCTATATATATTATATATATATATATATATATATATATATATATATATATATATATATATATATATATATATATATATATATATATATATATATATATATATATATATATATATATATATAAGTTTGTGTGTGTGTAATTTATATAAATAAATAATTAAATATTAATTTTGTTAATATCTTTTCAGGGAAAACTTGCAAGTACAATTCGTATACAAGAGGGGCAACAAGAGCCAGAGGATGTCTACTAAGAAAATATATAAGTCTTTATCCTCACACTCTTGATATATGGTCTTCTCTGGTCTCTTTATTTTCTCTCCTCACAAATGTCCCTTTTTTTTATTTCTTTTACGTTTCTCTCCTGTTTTTCTTGTCTTTTAATCTCTCCTTTCCTCCTCTCTTCTAACACCTCTCGTTTCCTGTCTCTTCTAGCTTCTCTCTTCCTTTACTTTTTATATTTGTGGTATTCATTTATGTCATTTTTATCTTGTATATTTTTCTTGTATCTTTTTCTTATCTTGTGTTTCTCTTCCCCTTCTCTTCAATGATTTCTCATTTCTCTCCTCTCTCTGTTGTTTCTGTTCTGTCTTCTCTCTCCTTGCCTTAATTTTGTTCTGTCTCCTCTTTTGTTGTGTGTGTGTCTTTCTGTCTGTCTGTCTCTCTCTTTCTCTGGCTCTCTTGCTCTCTCTCTCTCTCTGGCTCTCTCTCTCTCGCTCTCTCTGGCTCTCTTGCTCTCTCTCTCTGGCTCTCTCTCTCTCTCTCTGGCTCTCTCTCTCTCTCTCTGGCTCTCTCTCTCTCTCTCTGGCTCTCTCTCTCTCTCTCTGGCTCTCTCTCTCTCTCTCTCTGGCTCTCTCTCTCTCTCTCTGGCTCTCTCTGGCTCTCTCTCTCTCTCTCTCTCTCTCCCTCTCTCTCTCTCTCTCTCTCTCTCTCTCTCTCTCTCTCTCTCTCTCTGGCTCTCTCTCTCTCTCTCTCTCTCTCTCTCTCTCTCTCTCTCTCTCTCTCTCTCTCTCTCTCTCTCTCTCTCTCTCTCTCTCTCTCTCTCTCTCTCTCTCTCTCTCTCTCTCCCTCTCTCCTCTCTCTCTCTCTCTCTCCCTCTCTCTCTCTCTCTCTCTCTCTCTCTCTGGCTCTCTCTCTCTCTCTCTCTGGCTCTCTCTCTCTCTCTGGCTCTGTCTCTCTCTCTCTCTCTGGCTCTGTCTCTCTCTCTCTGGCTCTTTCGCTCTCTCTGGCTCTCTTTCTCTCTCTGGCTCTCGCTCTCTCTGGCTCTCTCTCTCTCTCTCTGGCTCTCTCTCTCTCTCTCTGGCTCTCTCTCTCTCTCTCTGGCTCTCTCTCTCTCTCTCTGGCTCTCTCTCTCTCTCTCTGGCTCTCTCTCTCTCTGGCTCTCTCTCTCTCTCTGGCTCTCTCTCTCTCTCTGACTCTCTCTCTCTCTGGCTCACGCTCTCTCTCTGTGGCGCTCTCTCTCTGGCTCTCGCTCTCTCTCTCTGGCTCTGGGTCTCTCTCTCTGGCTCTCATATTTCATTTGATTTAAAAATGTCTGAGATTTTTTACTTAATCTAAGTTATATTGCATGGTGCTAATATGAATATTATACATGACTGTTTTTTCTTTTCTTTCTCTTTCTCCCTTTCTTTCTTTCTTGCTTTCCTTCTCTCTCTTTTTCTTTCTCTTTCTACATGAATATTATACTTGACTGTGTTTACATTCACTTGTAGATTTTTATTTTTAGTTAATTAGTTCTAAACTTTTGATTAATAGATTTTTATTATTAGTCATAGAAAAACTATAGTGTTATATGTATACTCGGAAAATTTTACTTGTTTTAGTTTTAAGTAACAATAACTGCTTATAACGTCAGACTGATCTCAGCATGACATGAATCACAGGCTGCTTGATCACAAAATCTATTGTGTTCACATATTGCATATATAGATTTTTAAATTTTTACTTTTATATTCTGTTATAGATATAGTCTATATATTTCGAGCTATTACATATATTTTGTTGTATTACTCATTCTTAATTAAATAAATATAATATTTTAATTCTCTTTTTGTACCCTATTTATTTGTAATTTACACATACATATATAGGATGTCCATTTCTATCTCAGATATGTCTTCTTTCTTTCTCTCCCTTTCTATTTCAGATATGAATTACAAAATTATTATACCCTAATTTACCCTAAACGCTTTAATGTAGGTAATTAAAAGATCATAAAAAAGTTTTTAGAAATGTTAATTATATACGTTCTAAGGTTGTATATAAAAGTTCTCAAAAAACCTTTTCTAAACGTAATTATAAACGTGCTGAAAACAATGAAATGTCGTTTTTAGGATGTTTTAAAAACATGAAAATGTTTGCTGGGAATGCTATCGTAATAAAAGCCAATGTAATAAAATCTGAGCAGTTAAAATAGATTAAGAGAGTAATATTCATGTATAGATTGAACAGTATTATTCATGGTATAGTTTGGTTATAATAAGACCGTATCATTCATTGTATAGTTTGTTTATATTAAGACAGTATTATTCGTGGTATAGTTTGGAAGAATTCAAACAATAATAATCTCAAAAGTGAAAAGCAAAATTATTTGAGTATCCCACTAGAATTGTACACTGCTTTAACACTACAACAGTGTTATTAAGTAAATACCGGGCATAACTGAAGCTGGACTATGTAACAAATTAATCTTAGAAACTTAAATAATATAAATAACATAGCGAGGCCAAAACAGTAAGAAAGGCATGAGGCTTAAGCAGTGCTAGAAAACAGAGAATAAATAGCGGAGTAAATACAAGACAAACTGAAACTGAACAAGTAAATAGCTTAAGACCGTATTATAATATACTTGTATTTAAGCTGAACAAATAAAAGATATAATATACTTGTATTTAAGCTGAACAAATAAAAGATATAATATACTTGTATTTAAGCTGAACAAATAAAAGATATAATATACTTGTATTTAAGCTGAACAAATAAAAGAGTAAACAGTGATAATCATGGATAATTTGGGTAGATTAAAGCAGGACTATACAAGGTATAGGATGGTTAGGTTGAACAGTAATATATGCATGGTATAGTTTGGATAGATTAAAACTGTAATGTTCATGGGATAGATTGGTTAATTAAACAGTACTTATTCATGGAATAGATGGTCTAGATTAAAACAATAATAGTCTCAAAAGTGAAAACAAAATTATTTGCATATCCCACGGTAATGGACACTGCCTTAACGCTGCTACAGGAATAGTAAGTAAATACAATTAAGGCATAACTGAAAGCTGAACAAAGTAATAAATTAATTTAGGGAACTTAAATAAATGATAACATATGGCGTAGCTCACCCAAACCGACAGACCGCTCTACGGCATGCGCCTACCCTGGAGGAGTAAAACAGAACAGTGAGAACGGGAGGGGAATATTATATTCTAATAATAGAATAAGACCGTAATATAATGTACTTGCATATAAGCTGAACAAATAAAAGAAACAGTGGTAATCATGGGAAGATTTGGTAGCTTAAAGCGGGATTAATCAAGGGATAGGATGGTTATCTTGAGGTTATCTTGAGATGATTTCGAGGCTTTAGTGTCCCCGCGGCCCGGTCCTCGACCAGGCCTCCACCCCCAGGAAGCAGCCCGTGACAGCTGACTAACACCCAGGTACCTATTTTACTGCTAGGTAACAGGGGCATAGGGTGAAAGAAAGATTGCCCATTGTTTCTCGCCGGCGCCTGGGATCGAACCCAGGACCACAGGATCACAAGTCCAGTGTGCTGTCCGCTCGGCCGACCGGCTCCCTGGTAGGTTAAACAGTAATGTGCATGGTATGTTTTGGATAGCGTAAAACTGTAATGTTCAAGGGATGGAATGGTTATTAAAACAGTACTAATCAAGGGAGAATGGCTAGCCTAGCAATAATATTCTCAAAAGTGAAACAAAATTAGTTGAGTATCCCACAGCAATGGACACTGCATTAACGCTGCTAGAGGAATAGTAAGTAAATACAAGGCATAACTAAGCTGAACAATGCAATAAATTAATTTAGAAACTTAAATAAAAGATAATAACATAACATAGCCCACCCAAGCGGACAGACCGCCCGACGGCATGCGCATGCGCTGGAGTAGGACAGGACAGGGAAACAGGAGGGAACGTGTACGTGCAGGAACAACAGGCGGCTACACCGAGGGACGAGACGTCATGGAACAAACGGGCCGGTCTACACCGGTCAGGCCAAACGGCTGGGGCGAACATAACGTGGGACACCGGGGCCAGCAAACATCTGGGGACGAACAAACCGGGATACACCGGCCAGCCCAAACGACTGGGTACGAACAAGCCGGGATACACCGGCCATCCCAGACGACTGGGTACGAACAGATCGGGCTACACCGGCCAGACTGAACATCTGTGTACGAACAAGCCGGGCTCCACCGGCCAGACAAAACGTCTGTGACGAGCAAGCAGGGCTGCGCCAGCCAGACAAACAGCTGAGACGAACAAGCTGGGCTACACCAGCCAGACAAACAGCTGAGACGAACAAGCTGGGCTACACCAGCCAGACAAACAGCTGAGACGAACAAGCTGGGCTACACCAGCCAGACAAACAGCTGAGACGAACAAGCTGGGCTACACCAGCCAGACAAACAACTGGGACGAACGAGCTGGGCTAAACCAGCCAGACAAACGTCTGGGACGAACGAGCTGGGCTACACCAGCCAGACAAACGTCTGGGACGAACGAGCTGGGCTACACCAGCCAGACAAACGTCTGGGACGAACAAGCTGGGCTACACCAGCCAGACAAACGTCTGGGACGAACAAGCTGGACTACACCAGCCAGACAAACGTCTGGGGCGAACGAGCTGGGCTACACCAGCCAGACAAACGTCTGGGACGAACGAGCTGGGCTACACCAGCCAGACAAACGTCTGGGACGAACGAGCTGGGCTACACCAGCCAGACAAACGTCTGGAGCGAACGAGCTGGGCTACACCAGCCAGACATCAACTGGGACGAACAAGCTGGGCTACACTAAGCGGCCAAACGTCTAGGGACGAACAGGCTGGGGTACACCAGCCAGACAAACGTCTAGGTACGAACAGGCTGTGCACCAGCCAGACAAACGTCTAGGACGAACAGGCTGGGCTACACCAGCCAGACGAACGTCTAGGACGAACAGGCTGGGCTACACCAGCCAGACGAACGTCTAGGACGAACAGGCTGGGCTACACCAGCCAGACAAACGTCTAGGACGAACAGGCTGGGTTACACCAGCCAGACAAACTACAGGGACAAACAGGCTGTGCTACACCAGCCAGACAAACGTCTAGGAACGAACAGGCTGGGTTACACCAGCCAGACAAACTACAGGGACAAACAGGCTGTGCTACACCAGCCAGACAAACGTCTAGGAACGAACAGGCTGATCTACCCCAGCCAGACAAAACGCCTAGTTACGGACAAAACGAGCAACACCGGACGGACAAACAACTGGGAAGAACAAGCAGGGCATCACCGTCCAGACAAACGTCTGAAGAAGAACATGCCGGACGACACCAGCTGACGCAAGGCAGCCAATAACAAGAAAGTGTTGGGCCTACCCACCGGGGCACCGCCGCCACAAGGGCGTCTCCTGCCCGAGGGCGAGAAGGGAGAAGGACAGGAAGGAAGCGAACACAGCCCAAGGCAAGCGCTCTTCGGAGCGCCATGCCCCGTGGGTGATGCCGTCCTTGGCATGGGCCCCTAGGGTCGGGCCCTAGGGACAAAGACAACTAAAAACCCGGCCAGGAGGCGTTGCCACCAGGGAGACGCCAGGACGCTCGCAGGGAGCCTGGCAGGCCACGCACGGCCAAGCGCATCACGAACCCTGGCCCCTTGGGCCAAGCCTAGAAGGCGCAACAAACCAGGTTCCAGGGAAAACGCCTGGGACGGGGAAGGAAACGAAGGGCATCCTTGGGGCGAGTGCTTCACCGAGCTCCAAGCCACGTGGGCGCCGCCTACCGGGCTTGGGCCCCAGGGCTCAGAACCCCAGAAACCGCCGCGTGGCGATGCCAGACCACAGAAGGAACCTGGCCGCCCACGCACGGCCAGGCGCGGGCGAAACATGGCCCCTAGGGCAAGCCTAGGGGCACAGCAAACCGGGGAGGGCACACCTGACGCGAATGGTCCACCGAGCATGCAATAGGGCCGGGCCCCAGGGCACAGGACCACCGAAACCAGGCCACATGAAGTCGCCGCAGATAACCAGCGCACCAGTCCCGACCTGGAGGCGCGCCAGCAACCCCAGGCAAGCAGGCGGAAGGCCCTAGGGAACTAGCTAAGCGGCACGAACGGGCCGCGAGGGACGGCGCAAACACACGCCAGCACAGGGGGTAGTCCTGACTAACTTGTACAGGAAACTCTCTTACCTTAGGGTTTGCTGGGTAGGGCTGGGGGCCCCTGCGGTACCGGCCTGGGATGTGGAAGGCCCCAAAGGATCAGAGAACATCAGATCTGGGACCACAGTAGCGGGGATGGAGTCCATTTGCTTGAGAAATCTCGTGTACACAGTAAACAGAACGTAGAAGTGGTAAGGGTACTGGCCCACGTGTCGATGAGGCGTGGTGCTGAGCGTGGAGCCGCTTCGTGAATCGTGGACCGGGACGGGAGAGGGAGTGAGAGCGAGACCTGACTTCGCGCGCTTTTTATGCCACCCAGGCTGGCCGCACCGGGCCTTGCGGAACGCGATGCGCAATTGTCTCTTCCTTCCCCATCAGAAACTCCACCGCCTTTCGTCAAAAGGCATTGGCCATTTACTTACAGTAAGCAAATTTTAGATACTTCGCTAAGATTTCGGGCAGCACATCATTATAAATGAAGTACTTACACTTTTCTTGGACACCAATGATGGTGTTATCTCTGAATTCCGCGATTTTTTTAAATTCCAGTACTGTATATAATGACGCAAAGTATTCGAATAGTTCTGCAATAGTGATCCTATCCTGCGTCATAATTTACATACATATCTACTTCTGTTTTGTGTATTAAAATTACTACATTTTTATATTAATTTATTTCTGTAAATGATGATGATGATAAATTTCAATAAATGTAAGTAATAACATAAGAACGGAAACTGGTTGCGTAAATGGAAATGGTTGGGTACATTTCCTTTCACCTAATGCAACTATTCATGTGTCCGGACACTGGTGATGGTGTGGTATTGGCTATTTATTTGACCATATCTTTGCTTTCATTTAAGATATGTTTTCCTTGAAATGTATTTACATTATCGTCTACATCTTTCTCTATTCTGAAATAAAGACCTTTGACGTTACTTTACATATATGTACATTAATTCTGCTGTTGGAAGAAAACGCTCACTGAGTGGGGGACTAGTTTATTTTATAATAATAATAATAATAATTAATTATTTAAACAAATAATTAATTAATAATAGTCATAATTAATGATTTAATAATTGATAAATCCTTAAATGAAGCCTAGTAGCTCATTATAACGAATAAATAGATGATTAAAGTGGAATTAATTATGGTGACTAATAATGATTAGTGAATAACCATAAATTATTATACAGAAATAAAATTATTGGATAACCGTTATAATGATGATTAAATCAAATACAATGAAGAGAGATCTCGTATTCTTGGCTTATCACTTTGGGGGTTCCGTCGGAGTCCCCCCCAATCCCGTGAGGGCCAGCGGCGCGGAACCCCCACCCCCGAAGGGTGAGCGGAAGCTGGCTGCTCTAAGTAGGAACATGACTTCTCGCTACCGTGGCCGTAAGCGTGCCCGTATGCCCGGAGAGGCCATTAAAAAATAATCAGGTTTTCCTGACTGAAAAAGGTACCATTCCGGGTCTACTAGACAGATGCTGCTAACAGACGCAGCTCGCTTGGTGGGCCGACGGAGCTCCATCTTGACGAGCCGTGGAGCAGAGAGGTGGGATGGCCCACCAACTGTGCCCTGGGAGGAGGACCTACTGCCGGGTTTGTACTCCGAGCAGGGAGCGCTTTCCGCCATGGCAAATGACTGGTCGATCCTGTGTATATCTTCGTCGTAGTAGCCCGCCCTCACAGAGACCAGTCCTGGAAGGCTGGCCCCAGGGCGGGTGTGGGAATGTGAACGCTATCCACTCCGAGGCCGACTCCCCAGGGTCGACCCCGTGTTGGTCATTGTCACTGTGGTGAGCCCCGCGGGTGTGGAGTGGAGGTGTCGGCTTAGAAGCGTGTCGGTCACCTCCCAGGATACCTCGCACGGTGGGCATGAGAGCTGTGGTCCATCATCACAGGTTTTCCTCTTCCTCGTTCTATTGTGGATCTGGAAGTATTAAAGCAGTAAGGGTGGGCAGGAGCTGGTGTGCAGAGGCAACATGAAAAGCAAAGGCACAGGTGCGTGGGACCCGCATCAAAGCATACTGCTGGCAACTTAGGCTGTGAGAGTAGTGATAACTGGATGCGACACCTGTTGCGTAAGGCAGGAATGGGTGGAATTGAATGAAGCCCCAGCATAACTGAGTGGGGAACTGCGGGACCACTTACGCTCAACAAGACGAATTAGAACTGTAACGAAATTATTATTAAGAATGTAGAGAAAATGCGGTCTTCCCTTCTTCTCTCGTGAAATTCCTCGGCTGGGACATGCCATCTGTAGCCTTGGCAGCTGGACCATTGCAGCTGCGGCATCTTCGGTTGGACGCCGCTAGATGTCTACTTCAGTAGCTGGGTCATCGTTGGCTGGATACCTCCTTCCGGAGCCTCAGCTGCTGGGTCATCGGCTGAAAACTCGTCAGCCGGGACATCCGGAGCTGGGCCAGGCCCCCCGGTGTCATGCACATCTGGCACACCACCAGCTAGCCCAACAGCTGGGCCTCGCCCAGTGGCCGTAACACTACCAGCTGGGCCCCCAGCTGCTGGATCATCGGCATGTACTACGTCAGCCACCTCCTCAGCAGCTGGGTCTGGCCAAGGCATGCTCAGCTGTAAGACCGTCAGCTGAGCCCGCAGCTGCTGGCTCATCGGCTGGGACCACAACAGCCGGCACGTCAGCAGCTGTGCTTGGCCCCCAGGGGCGTGCTCAGCTTGGAACACCACCAGCTGGGCCATCAGCTGCTGGATCATCGGCCGGGACCACTTCAGCCGGAACGTCAGCAGCTGTGCCTGGCCTCCAGGGGCATGCTCAGCTGGAACACCACCAGCTGGGCCATCAGCTGCTGGATCAAACCCTCTAGTTCGTTTAGCTAAACAAATAACAATTTTTGACGCTAGTTACAAGATTATTATTGTTATATACATGTATACACTCTCATACATACATGTACATATATATATATACGTATACATATATACATACACATACATATCTAATCACCCACCGAAATACACACATCAATAATCTTTGTGTCACAAGTGATCAACAAGAGGCTCACAGGTACATTGGGATTGAGAGGATACATAGCATAGTAATTACATTCTTGTAAAGCTACTAGTACGCGCAGCGTTTCGGGCAGGTCCTTAATCAAAGAAAATTATAAGTAGTTATTTACCTGCAAAATTTATAAAAATGATAAAAGTTACATAGCAAGAAAAAAATAAAAGATGAGAGAAAATTGTAGGCATATTAAAGTACATAGGTAGCTCAGATTGATTGCAATGACAGCTTGAATGGTAGTTTAACAAAAATTAATAGGCACAATACAGCATATGGCTAGCACATAAAAAACAGCAATGAACACAATGATAAAGTTGTTTGGATTAAGTACATAAAGATTGGAAGATTGCGTAACACTAGATACAAAGCAAATTTAAAGCTCAGCGTAGGAAACTACGAAGATGAAATTAGGTACTTTTTGTTTTTGTTTTTAAATGAGGCAAAAGTTTGACAGCTTTTCAATTTACTAGGGAGTGAGTTCCATAGACTAGGTCCCTTAATTTGCATAGAGTATTTACACAGATTAAGTTTGAACCTGGGGGATATCAAAGAGATATTTATTTCTGGTGTGGTGATAATGGGTCCTATTACATCTGTCCAGGGAGAATTTCAGAGCATGGTTTGCATTTAAGAACAGGGTTTTGTAAATGTAATTAACACAAGAGAATGTGTGGAGGGAGTTAATATTTAGCAAGTTAAGAGATTTAAACAAGGGAGCTGAGTGTTGTCTGAAAGCAGAGTTTGTTATTATTCTGATAGCAGATTCTTGCTGGGTGATGATGGGCTTAAGGTGGTTTGCAGTGGTAGACCCCCATGCACAGATACCATAATTAAAATAGGGATAAATTAGTGCATAATATAGTGAGAAGAGAGCAGAGTTAGGAACATAATATCTTATTTTGGAGAGTATACCAACCGTTTTAGAGACTTTCTTAGTTATGTGTTGAATGTGGGTGCTGAAGTTGAGTCTCTTGTCTAGGAATAGGCCAAGAAACTTGCCATCATTTTTATTACTGATGTTAATGTTGTCTATCTGTAGCTGAATTGCATTCGATGATTTGCTTCCATATAAGATGTAGTAGGTCTTTTCTATGTTTAGTGTTAGTTTGTTAGTTGACATCCATAAGTGGACTTTTTTTAATTCATTATTCACAACATTATTTAGTGTATGTGGGTTGGGGTCTGAATAGATAAGGGTAGTATCATCAGCAAACAATATAGGTTTAAGAATATTAGAGACATTAGGCAGATCGTTTATATATATAAATAGAAGAGGTCCTAAGATACTGCCCTGTGGCACTCCAACGGTAAGTGATAGAGTGGAAGAAGTTGTATCATTGATGGTTACATATTGGTGTCTGTCACTAAGATAGGATCGGATGTTGTCAAGGGCAAGGCCTCGGATTCCATAATGCTGGAGTTTAAGTAAGAGGTAGTTGTGATTAACAGTATCAAAGGCTTTTCTTAGGTCAATGAAGAGTCCAATCGGAAACTCATTTTTGTCAAGGGCTGAGTAGATAACGTCAAGGAGATTAATGATTGCATCGTTGGTGCTCTTTTGGGACCGGAAGCCAAACTGACAGGGGCTGAGTATGTCGAATTTTACGAGGTAGGAATAGAGCTGTTTGTAAATATTTTTTTTCAAATATTTTTGATAGAATGGGTAGATTTGATATTGGTCTATAATTGTTTATGTCTGCCGGATTGCCTCCTTTTTGGACTGGCGTTACTCTTGCTTTTTTGAGGATAGCAGGGAAGGTGTGACACTCTATAGATTTGTTGAACAGTAGTGCAATGGGTGGGGCAAGGGCATGGGAGGCGCTCTTGTACACAATGGACGGAATTTCACTGGTGTTCGCTGCCTTGGCTTTTAGAGAGTGTATGATGGACACAACATCTGCCGGGCTGATTGGTGAAAGGAGAAGAGAGTTTGGATAGCTGCCTGAGAGATATGTGTTAATATGTGTCTGAGTATGTGGGATTTTACTGGCAAGATTAGCACCAACCGATGAAAAGAAACTATTAAATTTATTTGCCATTCTAAATCAGTTGACGGTATATCCCCATCTTTGAAGAGTTTTATTTGGTTATGTGAGTGTTGTTTAGTTCCTAGGATACTAGAAATGGTTTTCCAAGTGCTTTTCATGTTGCCTTCTGCTTCACTGAATCTATTCACATAATATGCAAGTTTTGCCTTTCTTATGATACTGGTAAGCAATGATGAGTACCTTCATTGAAACTTCTTCCCTTGAAACTAGGCCAATCCTCAGTTTCTTTTCATATTCATGTTTCTTGTTGATTGAGTTGAGAATGCCACTTGTGAGCCACGGATTGTTTAATCTTTTGTCAGTTACTTGCTTGGTATAAAGGGGACAATGAAGGTTGTAGAGGCTTAATTAGAGTTTTGGAGAGGAAGAGGTTAGCTAATGAATTTATATCCTGTGTATTATTGAATTCAGAATCCCAGTTAATATTGTGAAGTGCATCTGTAAGATTGCCTAAAGCTGATTCACTGTGTAACCTGAATGAATGTTTCTTGCTTTTTGGTGGTGTTATGTCCCTGTTCGCTATAAGAAAGGTAGGATAGTGGTCAGTTGTTCTGTCGTAGATTATACCAGATACAAGGGGAGCTGTTATGTTTGTCCATATGTGGTCCAAGGTAGTGGCTGATGTTTGAGTGACTCGGGTAGGTTTGGTGATAGTGGGGATTAGCATACAGGAGTTCATGCTGTTAAGGAAATAGTCAACTTGAGAGCAATTTTGTTGACCCAGGTCAATATTAAAATCTCCTCCCAGAATGATGTGGTTTTTGTTGAGATTGTTGTTTATAATAAGATTCCTTAGGTTGTCTGAGAAAGAAGCTATGTTAGTATTAGGAAATCTATAGATGGCTCCAATAGTCAAAGAGGATTTAAGGGATTTAATTGTAAACTGAGCAAAAGTATATTCACAGTAGTCATCTCTGTCACTAATAACACTGTTGCAGATAAATAATAATAATAATAATAATAATAATAATAATAATAATAATTTTTATTTAGGTAAAGGTACATACATAAAGAGATTTTACAAAGCTTGTTGGCTTTATAGATAGAGCTAGTACATACAATGCCTAAAGCCACTATTACGCAAAGTGTTTCAGGCAGGAAAAAACACTAATGACTACAGCTTAAAACTAATGGGTAAAAAGAAAAAAATGCGTTGAGTACAAATAAAAATAGAGGTAAAAGAGGGGGGAACATTGTTGAAAAAGCAGCACAAATATAATTACAAATACAAATTATTACAGAAAATTACATTCAAACAGCGTTGATTTGAAAAACAAAAAAAAAAAAACACATACATGGGTTGACAATAGAGGGGTAAGGTAGGTTACAGGGAATTTATTAGGTATAGCTTCGTTTTTAACTTAAACTGGTTGAGAGAGGTACAGTCTTTAACATGGTTGGGAAGGTCACTCCACATTCTGGGCCCCTTGATTTGTAGAGCATTTCTGGTTTGATTAAGTCGTACTCTAGGAATATCAAAACTGTATTTATTTCTGGTGTGGTGCTCATGGGTTCTGTTACAACCTTCTATGAAGCTTTTGAGATCAGGATTGGCATTATAGTTTAGCGTTTTATATATGTATAATACACATGAGAGAATGTGCAGTGACTTAATGTCTAACATATTCAGAGATTTGAGTAGGGGTACCGAGTGATGTCTGGGGCCAGAATTGGATATTGTCCTAATAGCAGCTTTGTGTTGAGTAATTAGAGGACGTAAGTGATTTTGGGTAGTAGAGCCCCAAGCACAAATACCATAGTTGAGATATGGATAGATAAGGGAGTAATAGAGAGTCACCAGGGCAGGGTGTGGTACATAATATCTGATCTTAGAAAGAATGCCCACAGTTTTTGAAACTTTTTATGATATGTTTAGTATGTGTCCCTGGAAATTCAGCTTCTGGTCAATGAGAATGCCATGGAATTTGCCATCTAATTTGTTACAAATTTGGGTATTGTTTATTTTGAGATTTATTTGATTAGAGGATTTATTGCCAAACAGAATATAGAAAGTTTTGTCAATGTTAAGGGTGAGTTTGTTGGCAGTTAGCCACAGATGGACTTTATTTAGCTCAGTATTTACTGTGGCATTTAGAGCAAGGGGATCAGGACTGGAGTAAATGAAGGTTGTGTCGTCAGCAAATAGAATTGGTTTGAGGTGTTGGGAGGCATTTGGAAGGTCATTAATGTAGATGAGAAAAAGGAGAGGGCCAAGTATGCTGCCCTGGGGAACACCAATATTGATGGGTAGGGTGGGAGAAATTGTATTATTCACAGAAACACATTGGAGCCTGTCAGTAAGGTAGGATTTGAGGTATTGTAGGGAGTGTCCTCTGACACCATAATGATGTAATTTAAGAAGAAGGTTTTGGTGGTTGACAGTGTCAAAAGCTTTACGCAGGTCCACAAACAACCCAACAGGGAACTCATTTTTATCAAGAGCTGTATGAATCGAGTTAAGCATACTAATAAGTGCATCGTTAGTGCTTTTTTTGGGCCTGAAGCCATATTGGCAAGGGCTAAGTATATTGAGTCTGGCTAGATATGAGTAAAGCTGCTTATAGATTAGTTTTTCAAAAATTTTTGACAAGTTTGGCAGGATTGATATTGGTCTGTAGTTGTTAACATCTGTGAGATCACCACATTTATGGACAGGCGTTACTCTCGTTTTTTTTAGAATATCTGGAAAGGTTTGGAGTTCAAGTGACTTGTTGAAGAGCAAAGCAATAGCAGGGGCTAAAGATCTGGAGGCTTTTTTGTAGATTAAAGTTGGTATCTCCTCAAGGGCACCAGACTTGGTTTTAAGGGAAAGGATTATCTCATTGACGTCAATGGAATTAATAGGCTTTAGGTACAGAGACTGGGGATAGTTCCCTGTAAGATAGTCCTTAATGTCAGTACTGGAAGATGGAATATCATTAGCAAGGGATGAACCAATGGAAGAGAAGAACCTATTGAACTCAATAGCAGACTCAGAGGCTGAAAGCTGACCATCGTTATTAGACAGGAGAGTCGGTTTGTTATTTAAAGACTTCTTTGATCCCAATATTTGTGAAATTGTTCTCCAAGTTTGTTTAATGTTGCTCTTTATTTGGGTAAATTTATCTTCGTAGTATTTAGTTTTGGCTCGTCTAATTATCTTAGATAGCAATAATGAGTAATTCTTTGAGAATTCTTTGGAGACAATTCCTAACCTATACTTCTTCTCAAGGTCATGTTTTTATTAATAGATTTAAGTATTCCCTTTGTAAGCCAGGGATTGTTAAGCCTTTTGGTTGTGACTTGCTTTGTAAGCATATGACAGTGGGTATTATAAAGGCTAAGAGTTTTTTGAAGAAAAGATTGAACTGCTAGGTTGATGTCCTCTATGTTACCTAACTCGGACTCCCAGTTGACATTATCAGCAGCAGTTATAAAATTGTCTATAGCAGTTTCATTGTGTAGTCTAAAACGTATCTCTCTTGACTCAAGAGGTGGTTTGCTAATGTTAGTTAAGAGAAATGTGGGGTAATGGTCTGTAGTGCTATCGGTGATTATACCTGAAGTAAGCGGAGAGGTTATGTTTGTCCAGATGTGATCTAGAGTCGTGGCAGTGCTATCAGTGATTCTAGTAGGTCTAGTGATTAAGGGTATGAGGAAGCAGGAATTCATACAATTGAGGAAGCTAACAGCAGTAGGGTGTTCTGGCTCGCAGAGGTCAATATTAAAGTCCCCTGCGATAATTAGGTGGTTTTTGTTCAGTCTGTTATCAAGTATTAGATTTCTAAGGTTTGAGTTGAATTCGGACACATCAGTGTTAGGAATTCTATAAACTGCACCCACAGACAGGATAGACTCGGCACCCTTGACTCTGAAGCTGGCGAAGATATACTCCCCATAGCAGTCTCTAGTTCTAATTTCTTTTAAGCATGTTAGTTCTTGGTGGTAGTAAAGAGCAGTGCCACCACCTCTCTGAAGTTGACGACAGTTGTGGATTGCTGAGTAGTTAGGCATGTTAAAGAGTTGAGTAGTATCCTCTTTCAACCATGTTTCAGTAAGTATAATAAAAGAGAATTTGTTGTCAATAGCTTCAATCAAGGCACTAACATCATCGAAGTGTTTACCTAGGGATCTAACGTTCAAATTGATTACAGAGATATTGTGATTATGAGTTAATACATTGTTTACATCATGTGCTGCAAAATATCTGCAATTTAGATCATTAAAGTGATTATTGTCATAGATAGTGGATAAGAGGTTAAGTTCTGGGTCTATACTTGACTGCATAAAAAAAGCTGATTGCAGGAAAAACAAGAAAAAAAAAGAAAAAAATGTACACAATACTGTACCAAACAAACACAAAAGGGGCTTACAGGGGTACAATGGAGTAAGGGAGTATGGCTAGGCTAGGAAACCTAGGTAATAAATGAGATTAAAGAAAAAAACATATAAACATGGACTATACAAAACACAAGATATATATATACAAAACAAAAATATAAACAAGACTAAGCAATACAAAAAAAATGAGCAAAAATGAAAAATGAGGTAGATTGCTTACAGGTACTCTCAGGTACACTGTAAGTAACAATAGACAGATAATATATATCAATATAGAAAAGAATGTCAATACAATAAGATAAGCAATTACATGAACAGATGAAAAACAAATCTGCTGTAAAATAGAAAGTAATTATAGCAAAACACAACAATATAATAATATAACAATACAATTAGAGCTTACAAAGTATTGAGTCTGCTAAATTAGAGAATAATTATGGCAAGACACAACAATAAATGCAAGTAAACAAAGAATTCAAACAATTAGAGGTAGAATTAAGGTCACTAGATAGCCATGGAGGATACACAAGTTTGGTGGAGAGAACAAAAAATCAGTAGAGACTGTCAAGATGAATATATAAAAAAATTTGACAAATGATAATTGTAAAGTAAAATAATCTTAAAGATAATAAATTTTATTAAGCTTAGTTTTAACTTATAATTAGTATGAACTTAATTAAAAGAACAAAAGTGAGATCAGTAATTGATTTCAATAAATGACATAGATCAATACAAATAAATTTATAATATAAATGGAATAGGGTAAGATTAGATTTAAGAGTAAAATTTTACAATGAAACTGAGGTAGATGCTTGCATAAGTGCATGGAGACTTGATGGATTATTTAGGAAATTATATGAATAAGAGAACATTAGGTAAATGGTAAGGCAGAGACAGCACCTTAGACAAAGTTAGATTAAGTTAGGTTAGGCTCAGGCACTGAAAGAGTTATTTTAAGTACTGGCATTGGTCGGGTTCAGGTTTTCAGATATACCACAATGTATCTCGGTAATATATAGCTGTGCCACCACCTTTTTTATTAGGCCTACAGTTATGAATGGCTTTATAACCAGCTAAGTTGTAGAGTGGGGTATAGTCTTTATTTAGCCAAGTTTTTGTTAAAATAATGAACGATAAGTTAGTACCTAGTGCTGTGAGTAATGCATTTAAATCGTCAAAATGTTTACCAAGTGATCTAACATTTTGGTTGTAAACTGATAAGCAGGTGCTATTTTGGAGTTTGTTTTTAGCCTGGTGTGCTGTGAAATACTTGCAATAATGATGATCAATGTGCTGGTTGGTGTAGATATGAGGCAGAAGATTTTGATCAGGATAAATATCAGTGTGCATAGAGATGCAGAGGGATCACGATACAAGATACACGATAAATCAAAACACAAGAATAAAAGCAAATACAATAAAATAGTAACAATTTAGAAGTAAAATAAAGATCCAATAGATAGCCAGGGAGGACACAGAAGTTACATAAAATAAAAAACAAAAAATTAGTAGAGACTGACAATATAAATGTAAAATAAAAAATAATAAGAAAAATAATAATCATAAAGTAAAATGATCTTGAAGATAATTAGCTTAGTAATGGTTATTAAAATCCCATAATTGGTATGAACCTAAGAAAACAAAGTGAGCTCAAATAGATAATTCCGAGAGAAAAAAAAGGAAAAAAAAGATGACATGTAAATCTAATTAAATCTAGAAATTTACTCAAATATAAATCTAAGTGTAAAAATAAACAGCGTGAGAGTGTATTCATGTGGAAGATTTTACTATGATACTGAGGTAGATGCTTATATAAACAATTATACTATTAATTAATTCCAATAAATGATTACAAGAAACAAATACCAAGTTACTTTAAATAACAGGGTAATAAAACGCCCTGATAAATATATATATATATATATATATATATATATATATATATATATATATATATATATATATATATATATATGTCGTACCTAATAGCCAGAACGCACTTCTCAGCCTACTATTCAAGGCCCGATTTGCCTAATAAGCCAAGTTTTCATGAATTAATGTTTTTTTGTCTACCTAACCTACCTAACCTAACCTAACCTAGCTTTTTTTGGCTACCTAACCTAATCTTACCTATAAATATAGGTTGGGTTAGGTTAGGTAGGGTTGGTTAGGTTCGGTCATATATCTACGTTAATTTTAACTCCAATAAAAAAAAATTGACCTCATACATAGAGAAAAGGGTTGCTTTATCATTTCATAAGAAAAAAATTATAGTAAATATATTAATTCAGGAAAACTTGGCTTATTAGGCAAATCGGGCCTTGAATAGTAGGCTGAGAAGTGAGTTCTGGCTACTAGGTACGACATATATATATATATATATATATATATATATATATATATATATATATATATATATATATATATATATATATATATATATGTCGTACCTAGTAGCCAGAACGCACTTCTTAGTCTACTATGCAAGGCCCAATTTGCCTAATAAGCCAAGTTTTCCTGAATTAGTATATTTTCTCTAATTTTTTTCTTATGAAATGATAAAGCTACCCATTTCATTATGTATGAGGTCAATTTTTTTTTACTGGAGTTAAAATTAACGTAGATATATGACCGAACCTAACCAACCCTACCTAACCTAACCTAACCTATCTTAATAGGTTAGGTTAGGTTAGGTAGCCGAAAAAGTTAGGTTAGGTTAGGTTAGGTAGGTTAGGTAGTCGAAAAACAATTAAATCATGAAAACTTGGCTTATTAGGCAAATCAGGCCTTGAATAGTAGGCTGAGAAGTGCGTTCTGGCTACTAGGTACGACATATATATATATATATATATATATATATATATATATATATATATATATATATATATATATATATATATATATATATATATATATATATATATATATATATATATATATATATATATATATATATATATATACAACTTTAGAACACTTTCCCACCAGGAGACTCGAACCCTAGCCAGCACAGAAGCCTTCCAGCAACTGGCATAACAGGTACGCCTTAACCCGCTCCACCACCGCTCAGACCCTTAAAAGAGATGGTAATTTCGGAGTATTTAAATACCCCAAAGATCAACACCTCCCAAGAGCACCAGAGCAAGTGAGGGGTCATTTATACGTTAATTTCATCAAGTCCCTGTTAATATGGGAAGACACAGTGTCTCTGCTTAAGGCACAACTCTCCTAAACACGAGAGTTAAGTATACAACTTTAGAACACTTTCCCACCAGGAGACTCGAACCCTAGCCAGCACAGAAGCCTTCCAGCAACTGGCATAACAGGTACGCCTTAACCCGCTCCACCACCGCTCAGACCCTTAAAAGAGATGGTAATTTCGGAGTATTTAAATACCCCAAAGATCAACACCTCCCAAGAGCACCAGAGCAAGTGAGGGGTCATTTATACGTTAATTTCATCAAGTCCCTGTTAATATGGGAAGACACAGTGTCTCTGCTTAAGGCACAACTCTCCTAAACACGAGAGTTAAGTATACAACTTTAGAACACTTTCCCACCAGGAGACTCGAACCCTAGCCAGCACAGAAGCCTTCCAGCAACTGGCATAACAGGTACGCCTTAACCCGCTCCACCACCGCTCAGACCCTTAAAAGAGATGGTAATTTCGGAGTATTTAAATACCCCAAAGATCAACACCTCCCAAGAGCACCAGAGCAAGTGAGGGGTCATTTATACGTTAATTTCATCAAGTCCCTGTTAATATGGGAAGACACAGTGTCTCTGCTTAAGGCACAACTCTCCTAAACACGAGAGTTAAGTATACAACTTTAGAACACTTTCCCACCAGGAGACTCGAACCCTAGCCAGCACAGAAGCCTTCCAGCAACTGGCATAACAGGTACGCCTTAACCCGCTCCACCACCGCTCAGACCCTTAAAAGAGATGGTAATTTCGGAGTATTTAAATACCCCAAAGATCAACACCTCCCAAGAGCACCAGAGCAAGTGAGGGGTCATTTATACGTTAATTTCATCAAGTCCCTGTTAATATGGGAAGACACAGTGTCTCTGCTTAAGGCACAACTCTCCTAAACACGAGAGTTAAGTATACAACTTTAGAACACTTTCCCACCAGGAGACTCGAACCCTAGCCAGCACAGAAGCCTTCCAGCAACTGGCATAACAGGTACGCCTTAACCCGCTCCACCACCGCTCAGACCCTTAAAAGAGATGGTAATTTCGGAGTATTTAAATACCCCAAAGATCAACACCTCCCAAGAGCACCAGAGCAAGTGAGGGGTCATTTATACGTTAATTTCATCAAGTCCCTGTTAATATGGGAAGACACAGTGTCTCTGCTTAAGGCACAACTCTCCTAAACACGAGAGTTAAGTATACAACTTTAGAACACTTTCCCACCAGGAGACTCGAACCCTAGCCAGCACAGAAGCCTTCCAGCAACTGGCATAACAGGTACGCCTTAACCCGCTCCACCACCGCTCAGACCCTTAAAAGAGATGGTAATTTCGGAGTATTTAAATACCCCAAAGATCAACACCTCCCAAGAGCACCAGAGCAAGTGAGGGGTCATTTATACGTTAATTTCATCAAGTCCCTGTTAATATGGGAAGACACAGTGTCTCTGCTTAAGGCACAACTCTCCTAAACACGAGAGTTAAGTATACAACTTTAGAACACTTTCCCACCAGGAGACTCGAACCCTAGCCAGCACAGAAGCCTTCCAGCAACTGGCATAACAGGTACGCCTTAACCCGCTCCACCACCGCTCAGACCCTTAAAAGAGATGGTAATTTCGGAGTATTTAAATACCCCAAAGATCAACACCTCCCAAGAGCACCAGAGCAAGTGAGGGGTCATTTTTGTGAGGGGTTAAGGCGTACTTGTTATGCCAGTTGCTGGAAGGCTTCTGTGCTGGCTAGGGTTCGAGTCTCCTGGTGGGAAAGTGTTCTAAAGTTGTATACTTAACTCTCGTGTTTAGGAGAGTTGTGCCATATATATATATATATATATATATATATATATATATATATATATATATATATATATATATATATATATATATATGTCGTACCTAGTAGCCAGAACGCACTTCTCAGCCTACTATGCAAGGCCTGATTTGCCTAATAAGCCAAGTTTTCATGAATTAATTGTTTTTCGACTACCTAACCTACCTAACCTAACCTAACCTAACTTTTTCGGCTACCTAACCTAACCTAACCTATAAAGATAGGTTAGGTAGGGTTGGTTAGGTTCGGTCATATATCTACGTTACTTTTAACTCCAATAAACAAAAATTGACCTCATACATAATGAAATGGGTAGCGTTATCATGTCATAAGAAAAAAATTTGGGAAAATATATTAATTCAGGAAAACTTGGCTTATTAGGCAAATCGAGCCTTACATAGTAGGCCGAGAAGTGCGTTCTGTCTACTAGGTACGACATATATATAATATATATATATATATATATATATATATATATATATATATATATATATATATATATATATATATATATATATATATATATATATATATATATATATATATGTCGTACCTAGTAGCCAGAACTCACTTCTCAGCCTACTATGCAAGGCCCAATTTGCCTAATAAGCCAAGTTTTCATGAATTAATTGTTTTTCGACTACCTAACCTACCTAACCTAACCTAACTTTTTCCGCTACCTAACCTAACCTAACTTATAAAGATAGGTTAGGTTAGGTTAGGTAGGGTTGGTTAGGTTTGGTCATATATCTACGTTAATTTAAACTCCAATAAAAAAAAATTGACCTCATACATAATGAAATGGTTAGATTTATCATTTCATAAGAAAAAAATTAGAGAAAATATATTAATTCAAGAAAACTTGGCCTATTAGGCAAATCGGGCCATGCATAGTAGGCCGATAAGTGCGTTCTGGCTATTAGGTACGACATATATATATATATATATATATATATATATATATATATATATATATATATATATATATATATATATATATATATATATATATATATATATATATATATTTATATATATATATGTCGTACCTAGTAGCCAGAACGCACTTCTCAGCCTACTATGCTAGGCCCGATTTGCCTAATAGGCCAAGTTTTCATGAATTAATTGTTTTTCGACTACCTAACCTACCTAACCTAACCTAACCTAACTTTTTCGGCTACCTAACCTAACCTAACCAATAAAGATAGGTTAGGTTAGGTTAGGTAGGGTTGGTTAGGTTCGATCATATATCTACATTAATTTTAACTCCAATAAAAAAAAATGACCTCATACATAATGAAATGGGTAGCTTTATCATTTCATAAGAAAAAAATTAGAGAAAATATATTAATTCAATAAAACTTGGCTTATTAGGCAAATCGGGCCTTGAATAGTAGGCAGAGAAGTGCGTTCTGGCTACTAGGTACGACATATATATATATATATATATATATATATATATATATATATATATATATATATATATATATATATATATATTTATATATATATATATATATATATATATATATATATATATATATATATATATATATATATATATGTCGTACCTAGTAGCCAGAACGCACTTCTCAGCCTACTATGCAAGGCCCGATTTGCCTAATAAGCCAAGTTTTCACGAATTAATTGTTTTTCGGCTACCTAACCTACCTAACCTAACCTAACCAAACTTTTTCGGCTACCTAACCTAACCTAACCTATAAAGATAGGTTAGGTTAGGTTAGGTAGGGTTGGTTAGGTTCGGTCATATATCTACGTTAATTTTAACTCCAATAAATAAAAATTGACCTCATATGTAATGAAATGGGTAGCTTTATCATTTCATAAGAATTTTTTTTTAGAAAATATATTAATTCAGGAAAACTTGGCTTATTAGGCAAATCGGGCCTTGCATAGTAGGCTGAGAAGTGCGTACTATGCAAGGCCCGATTCGCCTAATAAGCCAAGTTTTCCTGAAATAATACATTTTCTCTGTTTTTTTTCTTTTGAAATGATAAAGCTACCCATTTCATTCTGTATGAGGTCGATTTTTTTAATTGGAGTTAAAATTAACGTAGATATCCGACCGAACCTAACCAACCCTACCTAACCTAACCTAACCTATCTTTTTAGGTTACGTTAGGTTAGGTAGCCGAAAGAGTTAGGTTAGGTTAGGTTAGGTAGGTTAGGTAGTCGAAAAAAACATTAATTCATGAAAACTTGGCTTATTAAGCAAATCGGGCCTTGCATAGTAGGCTGAGAAGTGCGTTCTGGCTACTAGGTACGACATATATATATATATATATATATATATATATATATATATATATATATATATATATATATATATATATATATATATATATATATATATATATATATATATATATATATATATATATATATATATATATATATATATATATATTATTAAATATGACCGAAAAAGTAAGATTAATAATTCTAACACGAATTTTCTCAATCTTTCGTACATTACGCTTCACTGTTGGAGGTAAATAAAAAATCAATTCTCCAAAATTCATTTTTATTTCTAGTCTGACGCGACACGGGCGCGTTTCGTAAAACTTATTACATTTTCAAAGACTTTAGTTCACAAATACACAACTGAATAGAACTTACGTATCTCCGATTTTATATCTACATTTGAGTGAGGTGGAAGGGGTGATGTGGCATCAACACAAGACAGAACAAAATGTGGTATTAATAGGGTATTAATTTCATCAACACAAGACAGAACAAGAGTATTAATAGGGTATTAATTTCATCAACACAAGTGTTGATGTGTTGATGAAAATTAATACCCTATTAATCACCCTATTCATTTTGTGTTGATGAAATTAATACCCTATTAATACTCTTGTTCTGTCTTGTGTTGATGAAATTAATACCCTATTAATACCACATTTTGTTCTGTCTTGTGTTAATGCCACATCACCCCTTCCACCTCACTCAAATGTAGATATAAAATCGGAGATACGTAAGTTCTATTCAGTTGTGTATTTGTGAACTAAAGTCTTTGAAAATGTAATAAGTTTTACGAAACGCGCCCATGTCGCGTCAGACTAGAAATAAAAATGAATTTTGGAGAATTGATTTTTGATTTACCTCCAACAGTGAAGCGTAATGTACGAAAGATTGAGAAAATTCGTGTTAGAATAATTAATCTTACTTTTTCGGTCATATTTAATAATATATGTCTACAGGAAAGACTGCTACCAAAATATACTAATATATATATATATATATATATATATATATATATATATATATATATATATATATATATATATATATATATATATATACATATATATATATATATATATATATATATATATATATATATATATATATATGTCGTACCTAATAGCCAGAACGCACTTCTCAGCCTACTATTCAAGGCCCGATTTGCCTAATAAGCCAAGTTTTCATGAATTAATGTTTTTTCGTCTACCTAACCTACCTAACCTAACCTAACCTAGCTTTTTTTGGCTACCTAACCTAACCTTACCTATAAATATAGGTTAGGTTTGGTTAGGTAGGGTTGGTTAGGTTCGGTCATATATCTACGTTAATTTTAACTCCAATAAAAAAAAATTGACCTCATACATAGAGAAAAGGGTTGCTTTATCATTTCATAAGAAAAAAAATATAGTAAATATATTAATTCAGGAAAACTTGGCTTATTAGGCAAATCGGGCCTTGAATAGTAGGCTGAGAAGTGAGTTCTGGCTACTAGGTACGACATATATATATATATATATATATATATATATATATATATGTCGTACCTAGTAGCCAGAACGCACTTCTCAGCCTACTATACATGGCCCGATTTGCCTAATAAGCCAAGTTTTCATGAATTAATATATTTTCTCTAATTTTTTTCTTATGAAATGATAAAGCTACCCATTTCATTATGTATGAGGTTAATTTTTTTTTATTGGAGTTAAAAATAACGTAGACATATGACCGAACCTAACCAACCCTACCTAACCTAACCTAACCTATCTTTATAGGTTAGGTTAGGTTAGGTAGCCGAAAAAGTTAGGTTAGGTTAGGTTAGGTAGGTTAGGTAGTCGAAAAACAATTAATTCAGGAAAACTTGGCTTATTAGGCAAATCGGGCCTTGCATAGTAAACTGAGAAGTGCGTTCTGGCTACTAGGTACGACATATATATATATATATATATATATATATGTCGTACCTAGTAGCCAGAACGCACTTCTCAGCCTACTATGCAAGGCCCGATTTGCCTAATAAGCCAAGTTTTCATGAATTAATTGTTTTTCGACTACCTAACCTACCTAATCTAACCTAACCTAACTTTTTAGGCTACCTAGCCTAACCTAACCTATAAAGATAGGTTAGGTTAGGTTAGGTAGGGTTGGTTAGGTTCGGTCATATATCTAAGTTAATATTAACTATAATAAAAAATAATTGACCTCATACATAAAGAAATGGGTATCTTTATTTATTTATTTATTTATTTATGCATATACAAGAATGTACATAAGGAATGTGAGGATACAAATATGGTAATTACAGTCTTGTAAAGCCACTAGCACGCGCAGCGTTTCGGGCAGGTCCTTAATCTAAGAAAATTTTAAGGAGGTAAATACTTGCAAAATTTATAGACAGAAAAATGATAACAGATTACATGGAATGAAAAAAAAAGATGAGAGAAAATTATAGGTACAGTATATTAAAGCACATAGGTAGCTATGATTGATTGCAATGACAGCTTAAAATGGTAGTTGACAACAAATTGGTAGGCACAATACAGCAGAAACAATATAAGATTGATTGCAATGACAGCTTGAATGGTAGTTGACAAAAATTGGTAGTCACAATACAGCATATGGCTAGCACATAAAAGAAGACAGCAATGAACACAATGATAAGGTTGCTTGATATTACATAAAAATTAGGAGATTGGGTAACACTAGGTACAGAGCAAATTTAAAGCTCAGTGTAGGAAACTAAATAGATGAAGTTAGGTATTTTTTGGTTTTGCTTTTAAATAAGGCAAAAGTTTTACAGTTTTTCAATTCACTAGGGAGTGAGTTCCATAGACTAGGTCCCTTAATTTGCATAGAGTGTTTACGCAGATTAAGTTTGACCCTGGGGATATCAAAGAGATATTTATTTCTGGTGTGGTGATAATGGGTCCTATTACATCTGTCCAGGGAGAGTTTCAGAGCATGGTTTGCATTTAAGAACAGGGTTTTGTAAATGTAGTTGACACAAGAGAATATGTGGAGGGAGTTAATATTTAGCAAGTTTAGAGATTTAAACAAGGGAGCTGAGTGTTGTCTGAAAGCAGAGTTAGTTATTATTCTGATAGCAGATTTTTGCTGTGTGATGATGGGCTTAAGGTGGTTTGCAGTGGTAGACCCCCATGCACAGATACCATAATTAAGATAGGGGTAGATTAGTGCATAATATAGTGAGAGGAGAGCAGAGTTAGGAACATAATATCTGATTTTGGAGAGTATACCAACTGTCTTAGAGACTTTCTTAGTTATGTGTTGAATGTGGGTGCTGAAGTTGAGTCTCTTGTCTAGGAATAGGCCAAGAAACTTGCCATCATTTTTATTACTGATGTTAATGTTGTCTATATGTAGCTGAATTGCATTTGATGATTTGCTTCCAAATAAGATGTAGTAAGTCTTTTCGATGTTTAATGTTAGTTTGTTCGTTGACATCCATAAGTGGACTTTTTTTAATTCATTATTCACAACATTATTTAGTGTATGTGGGTTGAGGTTTGAGTAGATAAGGGTAGTATCGTCAGCAAACAATATAGGTTTGAGAATATTAGAGACATTAGGCAGATCGTTTATATATATAAGAAATAGAAGAGGTCCTAAGATGCTGCCCTGTGGCACTCCAACGGTAATTGGTAGAGTGGAAGAAGATGTATCATTGATGGTTACATATTGGTGTCTGTCACTAAGATAGGATCGGATGTAGTCAAGGGCAAGGCCTCGGATTCCATAATGCTGGAGTTTAAGTAAGAGGTAGTTGTGATTAACAGTATCAAAGGCTTTTCTTAGGTCAATGAAGAGTCCAATCGGAAACTCATTTTTGTCAAGGGCTGAGTAGATAATGTCAAGGAGACTAATGATTGCATCATGGTACTCTTTTGGGACCGGAAGCCAAACTGGCAGGGGCTGAGTATGTCGAATTTTAAGAGGTAGGAATGGAGCTGTTTGTAAATAATTTTTTCAAATATTTTTGATAGAATGGGTAGATTTGATATTGGTCTATAATTGTTTATGTCCGCCGGATTGCCTCTTTTATGGACTGGCGTTACTCTTGCTTTTTTGAGGATATCAGGGAAGGTGTGATACTCTATAGATTTGTTGAACAGTAGTGCTATGGGTGGGGCAAGGGCATGGGAGGCTCTCTTGTACACAATGGACGGAATTTCACTGGTGTTCCCTGCCTTGGTTTTTAGAGAATGTATGATGGACACAACATCTGCCGGGCTGATTGGTGAAAGGAGAAGAGAGTTTGGATAGCTGCCTGAGAGATATGTGTTAATATGTGTCTGAGTCTGTGGGATTTTACTGGCAAGATTAGCACCAACTGATGAAAAGAAACTATTAAATTCATTTGCCATTTCTAAGTCAGTTGACGGTATACCCCTATCCTTGTAGAGTTTTATTTGGTTATGTGAGTGTTGTTTAGTTCCTAGGATACTAGAGAAAGTTTTCCAAGTGCTTTTCATGTTGCCTTTTGCTTCATTGAATCTATTCACATAATATGCAAGTTTTGCCTTTCTTATGATACTGGTAAGCATTGATGAGTACCTTTTAGCTACTTCCTTTGAAACTAGGCCAATCCTAACTTTCTTTTCATATTCATGTTTCTTGTTGATTGAGTTGAGAATGCCACTTGTGAGCCACGGATTGTTTAATCTTTTGTCAGTTACTTGCTTGGTAAGAAGGGGACAATGAATGTTGTAGAGGCTTAGAGTTTTGGAAATGAAGAGGTTACCTAATGAATTTATATCATGGGTATTATTGAATTCAGAATCCCAGTTAATATTGTAAAGTGCCTCTGTAAGATTGTCTAAAGCTGATTCACTGTGTAGCCTAAATGAAAGTTTCTTGCTTTTTGGTGGTGTTATGTCCATGTTCGCTATGAGAAAGGTAGGATAGTGGTCAGTTGTTCTGTCGTAGATTATACCAGATACAAGGGGAGCTGTTATGTTTGTCCATATGTGGTCCAAGGTAGTAGCTGATGTTTGAGTGACTCGGGTAGGTTTGGTGATTGTGGGGATTAGCATACAGGAGTTCATGCTATTAAGGAAATAGTCAACTTGAGAGCAATTTTGTTGACCCAGGTCAATATTAAAATCTCCTCCCAGAATGAAGTGGTTTTTGTTGAGATTGTTGTTTATAATAAGATTCCTTAGGTTGTCTGAGAAAGAAGCTATGTTAGTATTGGGAAATCTATAGATGGCTCCAATAGTTAAAGAAGATTTAAGGGATTTAATTGTAAACTGAGCAAAAGTATATTCACAGTAGTCATCTCTGTCACTAATAACACTGTTGCAGATAAATGTATCTCGGTAATATATAGCTGTGCCACCACCTTTTTTATTAGGCCTACAGTTATGAATGGCTTTATAACCAGCTAAGTTGTAGAGTTGGGTATAGTCTTTATTTAGCCAAGTTTCTGTTAAAATAATGAACGATAGGTTAGTACCTATTGCTGTGAGTAATGCATTTAAATCGTCAAAATGTTTACCAAGTGATCTAACATTTTGGTTATAAACTGATAGATAGGTGCTATTTTGGAGTTTGTTTTTAGCCTGGTGTGCTGTGAAATACTTGCAATAATGATGATCAATGTGCTGGTTGGTGTAGATATGAGACAGAAGATTTTGATCAGGATCAATATCAGTGTGCATAGAGATGCAGAGGGATCACGATACAAGATACACGATAAAGCAAAACACAAGAATAAAAGCAAATACAATAAAACAGTAACAATTTAGAAGTAAAATAAAGATCCAATAGATAGCCAGGGAGGACACAGAAGTTACATAAAATAAAAAAACAAAAAATCAGTAGAGACTGACAATATAAATGTAAAATAAAAAATAAGAAGAAGAAGAATAATCATAAAAAAAATGATCTTGAAGATAATTAGCTTAGTAATGGTTAATTAACAGGGTAATAAAAAGCCCTAGGTTTAGTGACAAGGGGATTAACTAAGAACAAATAATTGAGAGTATAAAACAGGCAAAGATGACAAACAAAAAAAAATAATAAAAAAATAAAAATATAAATAAACACCTTTGGAAAGGAAAGGCAGAGCTTAAGTACACTTTGGTTGTATGTGAGACTACAAATTATGTTCTGGTTATTCAGCTGATATCCCACAGTCATCCAGGAAAGAAGTGAGGTGTGCCTCAGTGGTTATGACATAAGTTTTTTCCAGAGTCAGTCTTCCTAGCTATTATTTTACCATCGCGCACAAAACAATGTTTAATAGCAGTGGATCTATTGCAAACAGTCTCCGTGGTGTAGTGGTAAGACACTCGCCTGGCGTTCCGCGAGCGCTATGTCATGGGTTCGTATCCTGGCCGGGGAGGATTTACTGGGCGCAATTCCTTAACTGTAGCCTCTGTTTAACGCAACAGTAAAATGTGTACTTGGATGAAAAAACGATTCTTCGCGGCAGGGGATCGTATTCCAGGGACCTGCCCGAAACGCTACGCGTACTAGTGGCTGTACAAGAATGTAACAACTCTTGTATATATCTCAAAAAAAAAAAAAAATACACGTAGTTTAAATAAGAGATTTTGTCTGAATCTGGTAAGACATTCGTTCACATAAACATTGGATTTCATAGCGACTGCAGTAGTGATAAGGTCTGACTTGCGGGAACAGCTATCTAACTTCACCCTTATCTTTCTGTTGTTTGTACCAGATGATTTGGTACCCACTCTATAAGCTGACTTAATGTCTCTTGCTTCGATTGAATAATTCAACTTAGTACGCAATTCCTGGATCACGATGGCAGTACAGTCTTCTCTGTCAGTTTCATGGGGAAAATCATGTGATGAGATGATGACAGAATCAAGGAGCTTAAGTTGGTCTGATTCGTCTTGGGTTGCAGTGTGTTGCTGTTGTAGGGAGTTAAAATGGTTCTCTAACTTTTGTAGCATCTCTTCTTGTTTCTTAGAGGTTTCTGCTGGTTTAAAGTTAGTAACCGAGATCTGAAGAGAGCTTAATTCCTGTTCGAGGTGGCCGACTCTGGCAGACAGATCCTGGTTAATCTTGTGCAGGGTCCATAGAATTACCCAAGTCGGCCCAAATCAGGCCAAAACTACCCAAATCGTCCTAGCATTACGTAAGTAATGAAGAAATATGGTATATTTACTTACTATAATGTTGGTGCTACACGTAGAACATGATCAAACCTATTTTTACTCTGAAATAATCTAATTTCATAACGAAATGAGACGTAAATATGTGAGAGGTGACGCCATCGAAAGTCGACGGTCCAAGCGACAATTGTGTGGAGCGACTTATCCAAGATATATGGTCGCCTGGAGAGTGTTTGCTGCCATAACAGCCTCCTGTACACAGTGATCCAGTCGTCGTATTTCATGGCTCAAATTGTCGCAAATTTAATTGGTAATATTAACAAGTAGAATGTGTATTTATAATAATATTTTTCATAAACAGCCACAAAATATTTAATATTTATTAAAAAAAAGTGTCTGGAAGTTAAATCAATTCCACATGACAATAAATTTGTTATATAGATACTAGCGTTATTCGTTGGTATGCGTTCGCTATTTAAACTACTCCAGTCCTTTTCGTTCATAGAACACCGAACCCTACACGCTCTCTGATATATTGCTTAATTAACAAATATTCACAAATAAAGCTTATATTTATATATGTTATCAGAAAGGCAGATATAAAATAGTTTGTGTTAATGCATCACAGAGATTATACCTTATTAGAGAGGAAAAATATTCATATTTTAAACAAGGCTTCTTGGCCGACGCTCTCCCTTTCGATGGGAACTATGACCTTTTGAAAATCAATGTTAATTGAATCTATATATTGTAAAAAACGAAGTTTTTTATGTCATCAGAAAGACATATAAGCTGCATGTTAATACTTTGGTATAAATATAACTGAAGTGAAAGTGAAGATATATGCCTTTTTATAGTTACTTGATGGCTCGCTCAGGGAGTGTGAAGGCCTGCACACAAGCCAATCAATTTTATAATTAATGTACATATATGCAAAGTAACGTCAAAGGTTTTTATTTCAGAATAAAGACAGATGTAGACGATAATGTAAATACATTTCAAGGAAAACATATCTTAAATGAAAGCAAAGATATGGTCAAATAAATAGGCCATACCACACCATCGCCAGTGTCCGGACACATGAATATTCGCATTAGGTAGGTGAAAGGAAATGTACCCAACCATTTCCATTTACGCGACCAGTTTCCGTTCTTATGTTCTTACATTTATTGAAATTTATCATCATCATCATTTACAGAAATAAATTAACATAAAAATGTAGTAATTTTAATACACAAAACAGAAGTAGATATGTATGTAAATTATGACGCAGGATAGGATCACTATTGCAGAACTATTCGCATACTTTGCGTCATTATATACAGTACTGGAATTTAAAAAAAATCGCGGAATTCAGAGATAACACCATCATTGGTGTCCAAGAAAAGTGTAAGTACTTCATTTATAATGATGTGCTGCCCGAAATCTTAGCGAAGTATCTAAAATTTGCTTACTGTAAGTAATTCATGCAAATGATTGTAAAGCCGTCGCCCAGTTGGGTGGGTGTGGAGCACATGACTGTTAAGCTGCCGCCCAATTGGTTGGGTGTGGAGCACATGACTGTAAAGCTGCCGCCCAGTTGGGTGGGTGTGGAGCACATGACTGTTAAGCTGCCGCCCAGTTGGGTGGGTGTGGAGCACATGACTGTAAAGCTGCCGCCCATTTGGGTGGGTGTGGAGCACATGACTGTTAAGCTGCCGCCCAGTTGGGTGGGTGTGGAGCACATGACTGTTAAGCTGCCGCCCAGTTGGGTGGGTGTGGAGCACATGACTGTAAAGCTGCCGCCCAGTTGGGTGGGTGTGGAGCACATGACTGTTAAGCTGCCGCCCAGTTGGGTGGGTTTGGAGCACATGACTGTTAAGCTGCCGCCCAGTTGGGTGGGTGTGGACCACATGACTGTAAAGCTGCCGCCCAGTTGGGTGGGTGTGGAGCACATGACTGTTAAGCTGCCGCCAAGTTGGGTGGGTGTGGAGCACATGACTGTAAAGCTGCCGCCCAGTTGGGTGGGTGTGGAGCACATGACTGTTAAGCTGCCGCCCAGTTGGGTGGGTGTGGAGCACATGACTATAAAGCTGCCGCCCAGTTGGGTGGGTGTGGAGCACATGACTGTTAAGCTGCCGCCCAGTTGGGTGGGTGTGGAGCACATGACTGTTAAGCTACCGCCCAGTTGGGTGGGTGTGGAGCACATGACTGTTAAGCTGCCGCCCAGTTGGGTGGGTGTGGAGCACATGACTGTAAAGCTGCCGCCCAGTTGGGTGGGTGTGGAGCACATGACTGTTAAGCTGCCGCCCAGTTGGGTGGGTTTGGAGCACATGACTGTTAAGCTGCCGCCCAGTTGGGTGGGTGTGGACCACATGACTGTAAAGCTGCCGCCCAGTTGGGTGGGTGTGGAGCACATGACTGTTAAGCTGCCGACAAGTTGGGTGGGTGTGGAGCACATGACTGTAAAGCTGCCGCCCAGTTGGGTGGGTGTGGAGCACATGACTGTTAATCACCTTCAGTGATTAAGTGCTTAATTGCACACTAGTTTCTCTATCAGTTATCTCACCTTGTCAGAGTAAAAGAGACAAATATATGTGTATGTATGTGTGTATATATGTATGTATATATATGTATATGTACGCATACGTCTGTGTGTGTATATGTATGTGTATAAAGTATATGTGGAAGCTGGTCAGAATTCAATTTCACCTTTGTAAATGCACGTTAATGACACTATGTAAAAGACACATCGAACACTTTATGTAGGGCATACGTAAATCTGTGTATTTATGTATTTACGTATGTAGTTTAGCCTAGCATTTTAAAAACACTACAATCACCTTATGTGGTTGATTGTTCAATAAATCCCTGAACTATATGTTTAACAAATCTCTAACCCTATCAATGGAGTTAGTTAGTTTAGTTCTTATATTATGCACCCTATACCCATCTTGTGGGCGGTAGTGGAAAGGGTTAGAGTCCATGGCGGACTGAAGAAAATGTATATATGCTGGTTAGCATTGTTAATGTGTGGCCACGTCTGTGGTAGAAAATAACACAAAAAATCAAATAAAGGTATTATTGAAACTTTATAGGAAAACATTAAATCCTAAATATATCTTTAATATTATACTTGAAATATTGTATACTTTGCTCTCTCCATCGTACTTCTGCACCTGCTGGCAAGTGGTTCGGTGCAGTGTGCAGGTGATGTTCATTACTGGGTGAGCTGGCAGGTGGTGCTCACCTGCCAGCTCACCCAACGAAAATTTGTTTTTTAATACACTTCTTACACATTTATTGGGTCTTTCCTTCACCTTCATTCAAGCACTAGGGTATTACAGTAAGTGTTTTAATTATAATATTTATTAACGTTATTATTTTTAATTTTTATTATTATTATTAACAGGAGAGGATCGAGTGTGTGTGTGTGGGGGGGAGGGGGGGTATAATGGTACACATGTCCACATCCCAATGCCCGCCCTTCCAGGACTGGGGGTGCGGGGGTGTACAATAAACTATACCCACATCCGGCGGCAGCTTGTCGAAGGCGGAAGTGTAGCCTAGAGAATTTGTCATGATAATTAGTGATGACTCTTATTTTGATTATGGGTCCGTAATCCAGTTAAGCTTTTATTCTTAATTTATATTACAATGCTGGTAAAATACACTTCTTGATGATGAGTATGGAGTACAAATGAACTCATTGTGTACCCAAGTTCAAGTATGTTTATTGAGATAAGCAATAAATACATCTCAAAGGGATAGAGTAGCTTAGGCTATTTCAACCCCCTTCTAATTCAAGTCCCTCAAGGGGCGCACAAATACTGTGACTACAAATAGACAAATAACATTACAAGAATCCAAACAAGAATTGTGTACCCTATACTCACAGGATGAATATAGGGTACACAATAAACTACCACTCACATCATGGGTATGGGTTGCACACGAAACTATCGCGCAGAGGATGAGCATGAGCATCACACCAGAGCATCACACCAGAAATAAATACAGTTTTGATATTCCTAGAGTACGACTTAATCAAACTAGAAATGCTCTACAAATCAAGGGGCCCAGAATGTGGAATGACCTTCCCAACCATGTTAAAGACTGTACCTCTCTCAACCAGTTTAAGTTAAAAGCGAATTAGCTATACCTAATAAATTCCCTGTAACCTACCTTACCCTTCTATTGTCAACCAATGTCTGTTTTTTTCTTTAAAGAGCGCTATTTGTCGACATAATTGTATTTGTGCTGCTTTTTCATCTATGTTTTCATTTCTTGTTTTCATTCTACTCATTATGCTCAATTAGTATTAAGCTTGTCATTTAAGTTTATCATGCCCGAAACGCTTTGCGTAATAGTGGCTTTAGGCATTGTATGTACTAGCTCTACCTATAAGTCAAACAATCCTTGTAAATATTTATTGTATGTATGTACCTTACCTAAATAAAATTGTATTGTTGTATGAATATGGAGAGCAAAGTAAACAAAGATTCACACGATGAGAAAGGGTTGCGCAATGTCCTATGACTCACAGAATGAGTATTAGCTGCACAATAAACTACAGGTCACAGGATAAGTATGGGTTGCACAATAAATTACAGGTCACAGGATGGGTATGGGCTGCACAAACTACCGGTAACAGGATGAGTATGGGATGCACAATAAATTACGGGTCACAGGATGAGTATGGGTTGCACAAACTACTGGTAACAAGATGAGTATGGGATGCACAATAAATTACCGCACAGAGGATGAGTATAGGGTGCACAAACTGGTTGGGTAAATGGAAATGGTTGGGTACATTTCCTTTCACCTAATGCGACTATTCACGTGTCCGGACACCGGCGATTGTGTGGTATTGACTATTTATTTAACCATAACTTTGCATTCATTTAATAATTATATTAAGATATGTTTTCCTTGAAATGTAGTTACATTATCGTCTACATGGCTTTATTCTGACATAAAGACCTATGGCGTTACTTTGCATATATGCAAAGTAATTATAAAATTGATTGGCTTGTGTGGAGGCCTTCACACTCCCTGAGCGAGCCATCAAGTAACTATAAAAAGGCATATATCTTAACTTTCAATTCAGTTATATTTATGCCAAAGTATTAACATGCAGCTTATATTTATGTCTTTATGATGACATAGAAAACTTCGTTTATTACAATATCTAGATTAAATTAACATTGATCTTCGGAAGGTCATAGTTCCCATATCGGTAAGGAGAGCGTCGGCCAAGAAGCCTTGTTTAAAGTATGAATATTTTTCCTCTCTAATAAGGTATAATCTCTGTGATGGATTCACAAAAACTATTTTATATCTGCCTTTCTGATAACATATACAAATATAATCTTTATTTGTGAATATTTATTAATTAAGCAATATATCAGAGGGCGTGTAGGGTTCGGTGTTCAATGAACGAAAAGGACTGGATCACTGTGTACAGGAGGCTGATATGGCAGCAAACACTCTCCTGGCGACCATATTTCTTGGATAAGTCGCTCCACACAATTGTCGCTTGGACCGTCGACTTCCTATGGCGTCACCTCTCACATATTTACGTCTAATTTCGTTATGAAATTAGATTATTTCAGAGTAAAAATAGGTTTGATCATGTTCTATGTGTAGCACCAACATTATAGTAAGTAAATATGCCATATTTCTTCATTACTTACGTAATGCTAGGACGATTTGGGTAGTTTTGGCCTGATTTGGGGTAATTCTATGGACCGCTTGTGCATGGCCAAAGCATCACTCTGAAGCTTCATTATCAGGTCCGACTGCTCTCGGATTATAGACTTTTGGTCAACATGTATTTGAGTCAATAATCTGAGCCATGGATTATCAGCGGGATGCTTAAAGTCAGAACATGGGGAGGCAGCTCGTTTAAGTTGCTCCATATGGTTACATAACTGTTGTAAGGCTCGAGTAAGTGACGACGCTTCAATCAGCTGGGAAGGTTTGTTATTGTTGACGCAGGGAGAGTCGGTACTCCCCCCGGTAGCCCCTAAGGGGGAGACAGCCGCATTATTCCTGTTGCTAGCTTGGCTGGTTGGGTTCATCCTGATATGTGTGCTATCATTCTTTACGGCCTTGTCGAGCTTAGAATTGTTTGGCATGGTAGCAGCAGAGATGTACGCAGCAGATGGGGTAGACTCGTTAATTACGTAGGTAAACAACAAATGTAACATATTTGTTTACTACAATGTCGGTGCTGGCTGTAGAAGTTGAAAAAACATTGTTTTACTTCGAAATATACTAATTTTATAAGAAAATTCGACGTAAATAGGAGGCAGTAGAGCTCCGATAAGCCAGCGCTAAATCTTTAATATGAAGAATGTTGCTGCTCTCTGATTGGCCAAACGAAACACAGTAGTGACCTCTATCGGCACGCAGGTGAACCAACAATTTTCTTCCTAAGTATACCTTATTGAATCGCACCTAAGCATCTTCTTAGGGCGCACTTAGGAACCTTCGTAGCAAACCCACTTGCGAAGAAATACACAGAGCTTCCTGAATCTAGGTCCAGGTATCTATTGACTGCTAGGTGAACAGGGGCATCAGGCTGAAAGTAACTTTGCAGCCCATTTCTTTCCACCTCCACCGGGGATCGAACCCAGAACCTCAGGACTACGAATCCCGAGTGCTGTCCACTCAGCTGTCAGGCCCGTAAGGAGCTGATCAGTATTTAAATGGCAGATTTATCCAAATTCCTAAGTGCCCAATCCTCCACAATCTTGAGAGATCAAATTAGAATCTACAACAAGTAATGAGGCATGTACTATGTGCTTACCTCTACTAATGGAGTTGTGCCTTGCCATATTTCTCTTCATAATGGGTAAAATTGGTGATAATGGTATCAAACTTCTGTACTTCTCCATGCAATGGTAACTGGTAAATACAATGGTAACTGAAAAAATCCACAAGGGCCGTGACGAGGATTCGAACCTACGTCCGAGAAACAATGGTAACTGGTAAATACAGTGGTAAATGGTAACTGCTTTATATACTTTACTTAATAAAATTAAAATAGTGAGCTCCATAATTAAGTCTAGTTTGTTATAAACTGTTAGTTGTTCATTTGCTATGTAGAGCAAGCAAGAGATTTCAATCTTCAATTTCAGTCAAGCGATTTCACTCTTTTCGACTTCAATCAAGAGATTTCACTCTTGATGCTCTGCTCTAAACAAAAAAATGATGTTACATGATATAGGTATGAGAAGAAAAGTCTATTTTAGCATTTTGCATTGGCTTTTATATTTTATTTATGTATTATTTGTGTTGATTACCATTATAATGTTAAAATTCTTTCTCATAAAGACTAGAAACCACTATTATCTGTGATTTGAATTTATTTATAATTTGCTCATGTGTTTGCACTTTGGTAATTTGATCAGCTCGAAAGCTCGAGGAAAGGCAAGTTTAAGAAATGCAAGTTTAAGAAACGCAAGTTTAAAAAATGCAAGTTTAACCGAATTTACTTGCATGCATTTCTTTGAGTTGCCGTTTTTGGTTATACAGTATTTTCCCAGGGAGGACTTACCTTTGTATGTATGTTACCTCTTGACTGATGTCAAGGTCATTTCAGAACTCCAAGTAGGTTGAATAAATCACAAATAATAACTCTACTTCACACTTATCTTGCAGTTACCTTGCGTTGGTTTCGGGGCTTAGTGTCCCCCGCGGCCCGGTCCTCGACCAGGCCTCCTATACACCTACATACACATCTGGTGAGCTGTTGTATTAAAGCCTTATCTTGGTTCTCAGTTTATAATTAGTTTATACAGGTAATCATTTGAGAAAAGATCTGAATCGAACCAGTTTGTGTTTGAGGGTGTGAGGTAGTTTGTGTATGTGTATATGTTGTGGGTTATCTGAAGATTCCAAGGAGTTGACGACATCAGTCACGAGATGCTGCATAAGAAAGAAAGGCAGTACTGTTCTCTGGTACAACCAGACTTTGTGAACTTGATATTAAAGGTAGTATTATATTTGTCAGTGTAGTGTCTTGTAATATTATCACTGTCATATATGGAACAACAGGAATAAGTTCTGTCTCTTGTATTATAAGAAAGAGTTCAGGATGTATTCTTCATAAACCCATCACGAGGATACATGATTAGTGGCTGGAGGATATCTTATGTGGATGACCTGGTGAACAGTCAGTGCAATATCATCAACTAAAGTGTTCAATGTAATATCACCCTGGTATATGTGTGTTTAATCTCTACTCAATGCATTGACTGGAAAATATTTAATGAAAACACTATTATTGTGACTACACACAGAGATCACACTAACGTGATGCATCAAATGAACAAATCCAAGTTTGTGCCTCGGAGAGGCTACGGGATCCAGTAAGTTCAGTAGAACTTCGGTTTCAACCCTTTTACCCTGTCGTAGCTCAGTTGATTAAGGCAGTGTCTGGGATGCTTCCGGACGCAGGTTCGTATCCTCGTCATGGCCCATGCGGATTTGTTCACTATTATTGTGATATATCAGTAAGAAGACCAAGAGAAAGGATGTTGCATTACTCAGCTGGAGTGATCATGTCTGAGGGTGTTGTCAAGGTGTAATGTTTTAGATGTTTGAGCCTTCTGTATTTTACTCAGAAATGTGTTGTATTCAGAATTTTTGCTTTGCATTCAAATCAGATCTATACTGTATCCCATTTTATTTCTAAATCCAGATACGAATGCTCTGTTTTCACAGTGTAATGTTATTCAAATGGTTTTGGCTATAATATCAAAATGTACAACTTATTGAACTCAAAATATCAAGGTTATTTGTGCTTTTGTAGTGACAGCATATTGTCAAAATATTTATTAGACTGGTTATGAGTGAAAGGTATTAGAAAGTGGAGACTGTGAGACCCTTTCCTTAGTATTAGGCCTCTATCTCTCTCAGGAAACTATGGAGTTGGGCTCTGGTTGTCAGTCTGGAGTGGCCTCTCCAGGGCGCAAAGCCTGGGTAGGTTGATGTGGAGGAGAAGCTGTTACCCATGCAGCAGGTCAATATGGAGAAGTTGTTATCCATGCAGCAGGTTGATATGGAGGAGAAGCTGTTACCCATGCAGCAGGTCAATATGGAGAAGCTGTTACCCATGCAGCAGGTCGATATGGAGGAGAAGCTGTTACCCCATGCAGCAGGTCAATATGGAGAAGCTGTTACCCATGCAGCAGGTTGATATGGAGGAGAAGCTGTTACCCATGCAGCAGGTCAATATGGAGAAGCTGTTACCCATACAGCAGGTTGATATGGAGGAGAAGCTGTTACCCATGCAGCAGGTCAGGGATACTGTCTGCAGTCATCCATCTAGTTACTAGCCAGACCCAACACATCTTTAACCATCTAATAATGATGAATAAGCAATGTACTCATCATTCATTGTGCCATCTAGTGTCCTTGCCAGAAAATTCTAGGAAAATTAGGCACTATATGTTTAATTATGTGATAAATCTTTCAAGAAATTAACAAATAATTAAATCCAGTCCATTACATTCAGTATTCATCTCAGACTTAAAGTCTTAAGCTTTTCTAAATATTTATATTAAACTTCCATTAGAATTCTTAAACTTCCATTAGAATTAAAGTATAATATTATAATTTTGTTTTCCACATAAACATAATAACATTCATCTCAAAGGATTATGCCTATAAAAGGCTTTAAATAATTTTGAAATTAACTCGTAAGGCTGCTGCTATATCCGGTCCTTATTTTACAACATTGTTTCTTTACTGAGCGCTCAAAGGCTGAGGTAGAGATGTGTTAGAAGATGTTTAGTTGCTCTTCATGAGCTGTTGTTGACATTGGCACATCAACCCATCGTTCATCAAATATTATGTGACTTGATTTATACTTGTTAGAGATGTGTGTCCAGTTTGCTCATTATTCTGAAAAAAATAGTTAAGTATAGACAATGTAGCCTAATGACAGTGATCACTAAGGATCACTGTTTAAATAGTGGGCATTTAGTTCCCATTATTTTCTATTTTTTTTTTAAGGCCTATTTTTTGTGGAGATGAAGAGGGTGGTGGTGGTGAGTATTTAGTTTGGAGTTGAAAGTCCTCTTAATTTACTGTTAGCAGAAGTGATATTAAATCATTTTTTATACAAATTTGTATTACCTAATGTATAGTAATCGCGAGTCTTTTAACTGAAAATAAAACGGTTTTGTGACTTGCATACAGAACCGATTCCGCGTAACCTCCTCCTCTCCACAGAGCCATTTTGGTTATTTTCACCACCAGGGCCACTAGAAGCCCACCGGTGCTCTGTGTTTTGTTGTGTTGCCAAATCTATGTTGCTCTGCGGTGAAACCAAATGAATGATTAGATTCAACATGGCTATCATATCCATTTATATAATAGATGCTGCTGTGAATTTGTCACTGTTAGGTGCATACAAGTTGTGCTGTAATGTCTAATGGGTGTGAGCAGAGGTGTATCCTGCCTCATTTAAATTAATTTATGAGAAGGAGAGAGAGTTGTGAGTTCTTTCAGTATTAGATGCAAAATTGGAATGGAAATTGAATCACAAGAGTATTTCTGACGCACATAATATATATATTAGGAGCTTTAACCATTTTTAAATGTCATTTGTATCCTCATTTTTTTCTGTAATTGAAAAGCCTAAATTTGGCGTATCGAGATACATTTTTTCTAGATTGAATAAGACAGCTAATGCAACTACCATAATTTTGTTTTGTGATATATGGATAAAATGCAGTTTGTAAAATTCCCTTTATTATTTTTGTAGTGAGGTTACATGTTTAGTCTTTACACATAATTTATATACAGCACCTCCAAAACTACATAATGTTTGTTCATGCTATGTTCACTGGATTTTAAAAACAGAATTTGATCAATTTCTGTGATATTAGGACTTTACTTTAATGTATAATTAAGAATTAAGTAATTAATTCTTGAATTAAGACATTGTGGTGGCTCAAAAGCTCATCACATATTACTAAGCAAATATTGTGAATTTGTAGAATGTGGAGAATTGCTTGAATTTTGAATGCAGGAAAGATATTGCATTTTTGAATCGTTTACATATATTGCATAACACATTTTTCCCTTAGAGGCTATTGTACTGCTGTAATGTGCAGAAGCCATATGTATTTCAGTAATTCTGTATTCTGTCAATTGTTAGGAAAATATCAGATTCCTATTTAAGATTAAGGAGCAGTGATATAAAATGGATATAAAAGTCCATTTATAGGGTTTCTTTACCTAGCAAAACTTACTTCTTTCATCATGAACTTTTTTGGTGATTACGATACTGGCAACATAAGAGCTTTTCATATGTAAGTGATGATTATCCACACATCTTTACGCTGCAGTATATATATATGCGTGAATCAGCCTTACCGCATTGTACTTTATATCACATCATCCATCCTTAAACCTTATTTGTATTAAAAATGGGAAACAGCACCAAAAGGCAGGTATTGCTGTCATCAGATGTTTAGACTTTGCTTAAAGGTGCCGTGACCTTCACATGGCCGACTGGATGAATACATCTCTTTACCTCTTGATATCCTTGCAGTTATATTTATTTATTTATTTATTTATTTATTTATGCATATACAAGAATGTACATAAGGAATGTAAGGATACAAATATGGTAATTACAGTCTTGTAAAGCCACTAGCACGCGCAGCGTTTCGGGCAGGTCCTTAATCTAAGAAAATTTTAAGGAGGTAAATACTTGCAAAGTATTTATATATCTGTTATATGTCATTAAGCGCACCTCTGCTTTACCAGACACAAAAAATATAAAATATTTGCGTATAAAAAGTGTTCACAACTCGTTCTTAAGCAGCCACTCACATAGACACACCATATGGAAGCTGTAACGGCCAAAACTGTCTCGAGTTTTACATTATAACGGGAAAGGATCATCAAGGCAAATTTGGATGGGACCTTCGACAAGCCACTGGCTTCCTGTCCTCATCGAGCTCACTAGGGTTAGTGGCCCTTGGGTAAATTAGGTAAATGCACGATACAAAAATACCCCCCAAAACTGAGCAGTTCTAATCCTAAATAGACGCTAGCTGAAAATTCCTAATAGAAAATAACCTTACTTCAAAACAGGGGGAGATAAAAAGTATAGATTGTGTCATATTACCATTATTTTTAAGTAGCATCATAGTACCACAGTTGTTAAGCAAGGTAAGGCTGTATACAAGGCCTGCATAGGTCAGGGTTTTTTCACTTACAACTGTGGCTTTGGAAATGCTGCTTCAATACAAGTTTAAGCAAAAAAATAAATCTGAAATAACAATAATTCTGTTATTCTGAAATAACAATAATTCTGTTATTCTGAAATAACAATAATTCTGTTATTCTGAAATAACAATAATTCTGTTATTCTGAAATAACAATAATTCTGTTATTCTGAAATAACAAAAGTGTTCAACTGAGACACTAAATACAAAGCATGGCAGCCATAATGAAAACAGAAGAGCGCGTGCTGTAAAAAGCGAGAATTGTCCATAACTATAAATTATATATATATATATATATGCCAAATGGAAGTAATGAGAATACAAATACAATAAGAAAATGGAACTATGTGAGTAGTTGTAATATTTTATAAGGTGCATCTTACAGGGCTGAGGTTTGGTACATGTGGTACAGCTTTGTGTATTCTCATATTAGCAAACTGAATTACAGTGTATATGCTGTGAGCAGTGTAAACTAAAATAATTCACTGTGCTAATCAGTGATGTAGGTGTATCAGCTGTATGCTATGGTTGTATAAAGGTAATATTTACCAATCTGTAGTAAACAAATATAAGTATTAAATTATGCTTTTTTTTATGCAGTGTGGATATACAAGCAGATGTGTCGGGCTGAGAATAGACTACTGTAGGGGTGACAGCTGGCAATATACTGTATGACAGGGGTGACAGCTGTCTGAATATACTGCATGACAGGGGTGACAGCTGTCTGAATATACTGCATGACAGGGGTGACAGCTGTCTGAATATACTGCATGACAGGGGTGACAGCTGGCTGAACATATACTGCATGACAGGGGTGACAGCTGTCTGAATATACTGCATGACAGGGGTGACAGCTGGTTAAATATACTGTGTGACAGCTGGTTGAATATACTGCATGACAGGGGTGACAGCTGGTTGAATATACTGCATGACAGGAATGACAGCTGGGTGAATATACTGTAATGTAGGGGTGACAGCTGGTCGAATATACTGCATGACAGAGGTGACAGCTGTCTGAATATACTGCATGACAGCTGTCTGAATATACTGTATGACAGGGTTGACAGCTGGCTGAATATACTGTACTGTACTGCATTTGAAGACTCAGCAATCCTCCAAATTATCAATATTTAACAGTATATAATTTACGCACAAATTTGAGAGAAAGTAATATAGTTTTGACCTGTTCATAGAGAATAGTTATTTGCTGCATATGTTAATACGTTAGGAAATTAAAATCTGAAATTGACGTGAAAAAAAATAGCCAAGAGCAAATATCCTATTGTAGTAGAACTCTTAATTGTAATTATTTAACAGCATTTCTCTGTTAAAATTTGAGTTACTGTAATGAGATTGAGACTAAAGGAATCTCATAGTAAATGTATCAAACTACTGTGTAAGATTTTGTCTATCAATTGAGTGTCTTTTGTGCCCATGATTTGCTAACTGATCCATAACACAGGTTATGGGTTTAAATTATATTAAGTGATTTTAATTTCCAAATTTTTAGGCAAAATATCTTGTGATTTTCTTGTAGTACTTATCATGAATACAGTTAATGAACCTGTAATAACTTCTGTATGTAGTTATCTCTATACTGACGAATCTGTCTATACTGACGAATCTGTATTCCGAAGCTGTCTTAGTGTATAAGTCTCCTTCTCACTATTTCAACACCCAATCCAGTTCCTTTTGTGTTTCTAAAATGATTTTAATTGAAAATTTCCATGATCAATTTAAAATATTTTTTTTTTCATGAACTTAATTTTAAAATATAAAATTACTTTAGGCTGTTTTTCCAGGTACTATTTACTATGTGATTCTATCCTTTTAAGTTTGATAATATTTTATCTTTTGGAATTGTATGCGTGCTATTCCACGTTTTTTTAATTTTGTATGTTTAAGGACTTGTTGAATTAAGTCAATGAGTTTTAGGGATGAGACTTGACGCGAGTTATGTGGCAATGATATCGTCATGACAGGGTCTGCGTTGATATCATTATGGATATTATCTTGTGTCCAAATACCAGATGTGGTATTCGTCCGGCTAATACTCTTGCGCTTATTGAAGGATGAATCCACTAGCTTGTAGTCATTAGTATTTTATATGGTGTATAAAATGTTTAAAGCAAAATACACTTCGTTTCGCCATTGAATTTGACTCAGTACTGTATACTGTATGATTTAATTTAGTGTATCTCATTTCAGATTTACTGTCATTTATTTGTTTTAGTCCTGTTTGAGTCTTATGTTTTTCCATATATCATTAGTATGTTTGAGTCTATGTTTTTCCATACATCATTAATGGATGTGAGTTTACATTGCCTACATACATCATTAGTGTATTTAAATCTATGTTCCCCATCTCATAGCTCAGTTGGCTTCGGGGTTGACTCACAATCGGGGGATCCCGGGTTCGACTCCCGGGCAGTGAGAGAAATGGCTGGGCACATTTCATTTCAGCTAATGCCTGTGTTCACCTAGCAGTAAGTAGGTATCAGGGAGTCAGGCAGCTTGTTATGGGGGTTGCATCCTGGGAAGGGATCAGTAGTTCAACCTTGGGGGGGGGGGAGAAAGGACCTGAATACAAGCCTAAAGTGTGTATATATATACACAAGCTTCTTGTCCCCCATCAAAACGAATTAGTACCTCGTTTTATTTTGATTGAACACTATGCAGTATTGCAATTTTAGGATAAAATGCGATATTGATATGAGATTATTTTTTAAGATGATTTAGTTTTCATCTTTCATATGTGTATTTTCTCCTGGTGTTAATCAGAAACACTTTCTCATACACCTACACACACTGTCTTTTGCCAATAGAGTTGTAGAAGGCTGGATGAGCTTAGTGAGAAGGTGGTGGATGCCAAAAGCATTACAGTAGTAATTTCAATGTGTCGTATGACAAAGATTATAGGAAAGGCAGGAGAAGGTGAGCATAGCTCTCATCCTATACCTGCACTTAAGTAATAACACACACACATACACATAAAGACACACACATTGTAGTTTCAAAGCGTTATATGACAAAGAGTGCTGGGAAGACGGGACACCACGAGCGTAGCTCTCATTCAGTAACTACCCTTAGGTAATTACTTAGGAAATTATAATTACACATACACAGATAACTACGTACAAAATCTTTAGGGAAAGAGATAAGGTGCTTAAAGAAAACCTATTTTAACGAAAAAGAAGCAGGATAAGGGGACATCAGTGGAAACGAACTTACAATTGAGTCAAAGAGTTGTAATGAAGTTTTTGTTCCCTATATGAACGGTTGGCAAGTGGAATGCATTGAAGAGGTTGCTGAAGTCAATTCCATCCACAATAAATAAAAATAATTTGAAAACACTAATGTTAAGAGAAAGATACTCTAATTAGTATACCAAATATAATCAGCTAGAAGGCAGAACATGAAGAGCTAAATCTCACTGCTCTGTAGTCACTAATAGGCTAGCTCTGATAGGTAAGCATATGCACATATGTATATGTAAATGTGCAGTATTTCACTAACAAATACTTGCAAGTATGTACTCCAGACAACCATTGCGAAGCATCAGTCAACCATAGTAATAACCTTTTATACGTAACTACAATATTTATCTGCTCATACTATATCATAAATCCATACTCATATCACTAACGATGACAATAATTGTTTTAGGATACCTAACTAAATCTTGGATATTATCAGTGTCCTCAAAATTACAATATTTTAGATGAAAGTTTTGGAATGCCATTCATAATGTGATTAACTTGCAGAAACCAATTGAAAATTTATACAGTATTTTATTTATAAGATATATTTATTTTCACACTTAGCGTTATACGACAAAGAGTACTGGGAAGACAGGATACCACGAGCATAGCTCTCATCCTGTAACTACACTTAGGTAATTACACACATGCACACACACACACACAAGAGAAACACATTAATAACAATGTGGGAGATGCATATGCGTCGCTTTCCAACTTTAGACTCGCTTTCAATTGCATTGATGGTGAAATACTAAAGAATTCATGTATTTCACCATGAGTTTAAATGGTGAGTTCATGACTTCTTGTGAGGCCAAAATTAAAATATGTAGCAGTTGTATGGTGCTCATACCTCAAGAAGCACATCAATAAACTGGAAAAGGCACTAAGACATGCTACAAAATGGCTTCCAGAACTGAAAAACAAGAGCTACAAAGAGAGGATAGCTGCGTTAAATATGCCAAAGTGGGAAATTAGAAGAAAAAGTGGTTATATGATCACCACTTACAAAATAATAACAGGAATTGACAAAACTGACAAAGAGGAATTCCTGAAACCAGCAACTTAAATAATAAGAGGACACAGATGCAAGCTAAGGAAACAAAGGTACTAAAAAAATATATATTAGAAAGTCTTCTATTGCAAACAGAGTGGTAGACGGTTGGAACAAGTTAGATGAGAGAGTAGTGGAGGCCAAAACTGTTAGTAATTTCAAAAAGCGTTATACGACAAAGAGTACTGGGAAGACGGGACACCACGAGCGTAGCTCTCATCCGGTAACTACACTTAGGTAATTACACAACCATTATTTTGCCTTTAATCATTCTTCCATTTGCTATACATGACGGACTTCTTGCCACCAACTCGTATACTTTTCACCGAGTTTTCAAAGTCTCATCCACTATGGGAAATAGTGCCTTGTTAGTTTTAAGTTTTAGCGTCACTACTGCTTCACCTTACTCTATGTAAGCTTGTCTTCTTTATAAGGGGGATAGCTGAACACTTTCTTGTAAATAAAGTATTATTATATTTTATAGTAAAAGTTGTATTATTTGTGTGATCCTTGATGTAATGTTTATATTTACAAATATTCATATGATTCCAATTTTTGTTTATAACAGAAATGTTATAAATGCTGAAATGCTGAAATTAATTATAAATGAGCATCATTATTACATATGGCTAAATCCCTTATAAATAAATAAAATAAAATGTTTATTCAGGTAAGGTACATACATACAAAAGATTTTACATAAATTGATCGATATATAGATGGAGCTAGTACATACAATACCTAAAGCCACTATTACGCAAAGCGTTTCGGGCAGGAAAAACATTAATTACTAAAAACTTAATATTAATTGAGTATAAAGAATAAAATGTGTTGAGAACATATAAAAATAAAGATAAAAAAGGGGGAAACATGGCTGAAAAAGCAGCACAAATACAATTAGGTCGACAAACAGCGTTGTTTAAGAAAACAGACATGGGTTGACAATAGAGGGGTAAGGTAGGTTAGAGGGAATTTATTAGGTATAGCTTCGTTTTTATCTTAAACTGGTTGAGAGAGGTACAGTCTTTAACATGGTTGGGAAGGTCATTCCACATTCTGGGTCCTTTGATTTGTAGAGCATTTCTAGTTTGATTAAGTCGTACTCTAGGAATATCAAAACTGAATTTATTTCTGGTGTGGTGCTCATGGGCTCTGTTACAACCTTTAATGAAGCTTTTGAGGTCAGGCTTGGCATTACAGTTCAGCGTTTTATATATGTATAATACACATGAGAGAATGTGCAGTGACTTAATATCTAACATATTCAGAAATTTGAGTAGGGGTACCGAGTGGTACCCCTCTTCTGGTCTTTTAATGAAAGACCAGAACAGTTAAAGACTATTGGCGGAAGACAAAATTATTTACGATAAAAATCTCACACTTGTGCATATGGGAAGTTTATGTAAGGAATTTACACCAAGTCTTTCGCACTCTCCTGAGTGCTTTGTCAAAGTCTGAGTGTGTGGTGATGGCCAGACTTTCATCTTAATGTCTAATGAGGCTGTTATCCTGGGTCCAGTCCTCTTATCCTTCTTGACTGCCTGACAGAGACTACGGGATTTAAACCTCACATCGCTGGAAGACACAAAGTTAGAGGGGACATGATTACCACATACAACATTCTCAAGGGAATTGATATGGTAGATAAAGACAGGCTATTTAACTCAAGCTGCACATGCACCAGAGGACACAGGTGGAAATAGAATGCCCAAATGAGCCATGGAGACATTAGAATTTTTTGTCAAGTCAAGCCTGGCTTCGGGCAGGGCTTGGAGAGTAGAAGAACTCACAGAACCCCATCAAGCAGGGAGTCAAGAGCTGCTTGGTCTAGGACCAATGAAGCAGGGGCTACAGAGCCCGGGTTTCCATTACTGTCCATCTCGGGGGCCTGGTCTCCCACCCCACGTCTTTGAAGTTAAAAAGAGGATCAGATATAACCATGTAAATGAACAGGTAAACATTTCATCAACGAACAAGCGCCCATATCCACCATGGAGCCACAATTAGAGGATAGGACACCCGACAAGACGGGCCACTAGGGGTGCATCGTGGATATACGCTCTACAATCGCCACCTTTAGAACCATCAGTCCGTCAAGATTGGGCTCAGCAACAAAGGAAATGATTGACAATAAAAGTGTCCCCTCGCTCGACAATGCCGAGTACCACATTTTTACGGGTGAGAGAGTGTGCCTCCCCAAACACCAGGTGTCTAAACAGAAGAAGACATGTGATAGAATAATTAAGAATAGCAAAAAGTCGCTGGGAAATACCAATTAAAAATGAGAATTGGGAAGAAAAAATGAAACTTAATAAAAGCATTCAGCACAATTAGTGAAGATGGCAGCAGGAGCAAAAGGCTCCTGCTGCCTGCTGCCAAAAGGACAGAGGACACTGTCCCATGGAGCATCGCACTTTAGCATCCGCCAACCAAGCCCCCTCACGATGGCAACAGGCTGGAAAGGGAGGGGGAGATGAGAGAGGAAGAATACTGCCCGGTGGAACACCAGTGTTTATGGGTAGAGTGGGAGAATTAGAATCATTCACAGAGACATACTGAAGCCTGTCACTGAGGTAAGATTGTAGGTATTGGAGGGAGTGACCTCTTACTCCACAATGTTGTAATTTAAGAAGGTTAATGTGTTAACAGTGTCAAAAAGTCGTATGTATGTCAACAGAGAAATGACCAGGGTACTCATTTTTTCAAGAGCTGCATATATCAAGTTTTTTTTTTTTTTTTTTTTTTTTTTTTGAGATATATACAAGTTGTTACATTCTTGTACAGCCACTAGTATGCGTAGCGTTTCGGGCAAGTCCTTAATCCTATGGTCCCTGGAATACGATCCCCTGCCGCGAAGAATCGTTTTTTCATCCAAGTAAACATTTTACTGTTGCGTTAAACATTGGCTACAGTTAAGGAATTGCGCCCAGTAAATCCTCCCCGGCCAGGATACGAACCCATGACATAGCGCTCGCGGAACGCCAGGCGAGTGTCTTACCACTACACCACGGAGACTGCAAATCATACTAATCAGTGCATGAGTGGTCCTTTTTGGGGGCCTGAAGCCATTATGGCAAAAACTAAGTATATTTTGTTTTGCTAAACAGGAGTAAGGCTGCTTGTAGATTAATTCTTTAAAATATTTTAGACAAAATAAGCAGAATTGATATTGGTCTATAATTAATAATAATAATAATAATATTAATAATAATTTATTTAGGAAAAGTACATACATAGTTGCAGGGTTACTTTACAAACATTCTGTTTGATATAAAAGATAGAGGTAGTACATACAATACCTAAAGCCACTAGTACGCATAGCGCTTCGGGCAAGGTGAGGTGGGGAAAAAACCACTTAGACTAAAACTTAATAGTAATTGAGCTTAAAGTATAAATTGAGTTGAAAGAAAAAAATAATAAAAGATAAAAAAGGGGGGAACATGGTAGAAAATAGCCAATATACAAGTTGGTCAACAACCAGCATTTTTTTTTAAATAGTAAGACATGTTTTGACATTTAGAAGTATGATAGGTTATATGGAGTTAATTAGGTAGTACTTAGTTTTCATCTTAAACTGGTTGAGAGAGGTACAATTCTTTGACACGATTGGGAAGGTCATTTCACATTCTGGGTCCCTTGATTTGTAGAGCATTTCTAGTTTGATTAAGTCGTACTCTTGGAATATCAAATAGGTATTTGTTTCTAGTGTGGTGCCCATGAATCCGGTTACGACCTTCTAGGAAGCGTTGAAGGTCAGGATTGACATTACAATTCAGTTTTAAATATATAGAGTACACAAGAGAGGATGTGCAGTGACGTAATATCTAACATATTCAGATATTTGAGTAAGGGTACCGAGTTAGATATTGTTCTAATAGCAGCTTTGTGTTGGGTAATTAGAGGACATAAATGATTTTGTGTAGTAGAACCCCAAGCACAAATACCATAGTTGAGATAAGGATAGATGAGAGAGTTGTTGAGATAAGGATAGATGCGTCACCAGGGCAGGGCGAGGAACATAATATCTGATCTTAGAAAGAGGGACAACAATTTTAAAAACTTTTTTTGCTATTGTAGCGAGTAGATTATCCCAATAATATACTCGCTCCAAATGCATTGTTAATATTCCTGTCAACCTTTGGAGATGAATGAGGTGAGGCGTTGCCCGGGCAACACAGTGAGGTGTTGCCCGAGCATATAAGCAGCAGAATAGCAAACATTAACGAGTCTACTTTCAAGTGTGGTCTAGAGCAGACACTTGCGAGATACTGTACTGACGCTCAGTGCACTCAACTCACACCAAAGTATCACCTGTGTACTTCTGTATATTCGACCAAATATATATATAGTATCTTAGTGTCTGTGTTTATTTGTCACCATACTTTACGTAACAATAGAACCGTTACATTATATTTAGAATGTGTCCCTGGAAATTCAGCTTGTTATCGATGTTATGTTACCTTGTTCACCAAGGAATTTACAATCAACTTTACTACTGATTTGTATATTGCTTATTCTTCAATTAATTTCATTTGAGGAGTTATTACCAAACAAAATATAGAAAGTTTTGTCAATGTTATGGGTGAGTGTGTTAGCAGTTAGCCAAAGATGGACTATATTTAGTTCAGTATTCACAGTGACATTTAGAGCAAGAGGGTCAGGACTGGAGAAAGGGAAAGTTGTGTCATCAGCAAATTAGATTGGTCTGAGGTGTTGAGAGGCATTTGGAAGGTCATCAATTGTTGTTTTTGTTGGAATTGTTGACTTCAGTGAAATTGCCACTTTTATGGACTAAGGTTACTCTTAAATTGCTTGTTTTTTAGAATATCAGGAAAAGTTAGGAGTTCAAATGATTTGTTGTAGAGCAATGCAATGGCTAGAGCTAAAAATCTAGCCATTTTTTGTATATTAGGGTTGGTATCTCAATATATGATATCTGTTCAAGGTATCTGTGCATTCATCCACTGCAAATTACCTCAAGCCCATCATCACCCAAAAAAAATCTTCAATCAGAACTATAAAACTGTCTTCAAACAACACACAGCTTTTGTTTAAATCCCAAAACATGCTAAATATACACTCGCTCTACACATTCTCTTGTGCTATTTACATGTACAAAACCTTGTTCCTAAATGTTAATCCTGATCTGAAACTCTTCATTGATGGATGTAATAGAACCCACGAGCACCACAACATAAATAAATATTTTGTTGATTTAAATTGACAGTCATGCTAATATAATTGCCAGTCAGGCTTATGTAATTCACAATCATCTTAATATAATTGCCAGTTTGGATAATATAATTGGCAGAGGGTTATGCCAGTCAGGCCAATATAATTACCAATAAGGCTAATATAATTGCCAATCAGGCAAATATATAACTTCGAAGTAGGGCTTTTTCACCCACAGGGTTATTGATTGATGGAACTGCCTACCTGTCGAAGCCTTAAACTGCCAAAACTGTGCTGAATTTCAAAATATAATTGGAACAGATCATCAAGGCAAATGGGGGAGGGGTGAGACGTTCAACAAGCCACCGGCTTCCTGTTCTCATCGAGGCCACTAGGGTTAGTGGCCCCTCAGGTAAATCGGGTAAAGTCTTATTCCCAGACAATTACAGCATAACTGATAAAATAGGGTACAGTAATATAAATTTCTGGTTAATTTTGAGTGATATAAATTTCTATAGTAATATAAATTTAAATTTCATATTCACTTCACTGACAGTTATAAATGCCAGTCTGCCTTCAATAAACTCTTTGGTGAAATATTTATAATCAAGAGAGGAACTCATAAATAAGTCTAAGCAAAAAATAAAAAATGGACATCAGTTTGCATATGAATCTGATGAGAAAATTCCTTGATTAGTATACATTTCCCTTCCAATGAAATGGTCTCATCTTAAGTATATCTCAGACTGTGTTCTTCACCAACTCCAATGCTAAATAATATTACAACAAAAATGTCCATAACTTAGCTACAGAGTATATTAAATTTTAAATAAATTTCCACAGAGAGCAAAAACAAAGCACATTATTATTTACATAAATATGAAGAAAAACATTTAAAGCTTTGTTTTATCTTTGCTAAACTAAAGAGATTTTTCTATACTTATAAGCAATTTTCAGTTTTCCTACAGTGACAGCTTATCTAGTTCTTGCTTGGTCATCTAACTTTCATAAAAGAACAATATAATAAAATATCTTTAGATCTTTATCTTTCATTGTTTAGTGTATTTCTCAAACAAAATATAATTACCTCTGAAGAACATTCAACTGAACAAATCCACAAGGGCCATGACAAGGATTCGAACCTACGTCCAAAATCATCCCAGACGCTGCCTTAATTGACTGAGCTACGACATGATCCAACTGACAGTATGACACCACACTGTTAAAGTTAATATACCATTATGTGCCTCATTATCCTTTAACATTCTCTTAATTATCTTCCACACTCAAAGTATTTAGCCTGTTATTTGCATGTGTCATCTTGTGCCTCTTCATATGTCCACGGTGACGGAATGTCTTCCCACACTCTGGACATTCGTGAGGTTTGTCATCTAAATGCACCATCATGTGAGTCTTCATATTTCCAACACGATTGAATCTCTTCCCACACTCTGGACACTCGTGAGGTTTATCACCTGAATGCACTAACATGTGCTTTACTATAATTCCACGTTCTTTAAATTTTTTGCCACACTCGGCACATTGAAAAGGTCTCTCATCCGTATGCACCATCATGTGAGTCTTCATATTTCCAACACTTTCATATTCTTTCATATTTTGGCAGTCTCCGTGGTGTAGTGGTAAGACACTCGCCTGGCGTTCCGCGAGCGCTATGTCATGGGTTCGTATCCTGGCCGGGGAGGATTTACTGGGCACAATTCCTTAACTGTAGCCTCTGTTTAACGCAACAGTAAAATGTGTACTTGGATGAAAAAACGATTCTTCGCGGCAGGGGATCGTATTCAAGGGACCATAGGATTAAGGACTTGCCCGAAACGCTACGCGTACTAGTGGCTGTACAAGAATGTAACAACTCTTGTATATATCTAAGATATCGTATATATCTTAGACTTTTAAAAAAAAAAAAAAAAAAAAAAAAAAAAAAAAAAAAACACGATTGAATCTCTTCCCACACTCTGGACACTCGTGAGGTTTGTCACCTGAATGTACTAACATGTGACACATCATATGTCCACGCTGACTGAATCTCTTCCCACACTCTGAACACTCATGAGGTTTCTCACCTGAATGCACTGTCATGTGACGCTTCATATTTCCATGACTGGTGAATACCTTCCGACGCTGTGGACACTGGTGAGTCTTCATCTTCTTTATGACAGGTGCAGTTTGTGTGAAGGTTTTCTCCCCCGGATGTTGGGAGAAGCGTCAAGGCTTGAGTGTTGTTTCTTAGAGTTAGACTTGATGTGAGCACTTGGCGGTCAATGGTGGTGCTTCTTCTTTATGATAGGCGCAGTTTGTGTCAAGGTTTTCCCTTAATGCTCGTGCTGGACATCACTGGCTGTGGTGCTGCTAAAATGGCGGCGGTTGTTTACCCTCTCATCACCTGAGCGTTCCAATGTTTTTGTCTGGTTCACCATATCATTTTCGAACCTCTTAATTTTGTTTATATCTAGTCATTTAAAATTAACACTTGTATTTATTCTCATGTTTTTGAATCAAAGAATATACTTGGAATTGTTTCTTTAAACATAATGCCACACGATTATACTTTTTGAAGGAAACAGCTCTCCCATAGTGAATGTGTTCTGAACCATAATGGAATCTGACCCATGTATCAATCGGGTCAACCCTTGTGTGGCATTTCCAAAATGGTTGCCCCTGTTGGTGTAGCGAGTTAATAAAAGAAATAAATAAATAAATGTTTATTTAGGTAAGGTACATACATATAAGAGATTTTTACAAAGATTGGTGGACTTATAGATAGAGCTAGTACATACAATGCCTAAAGCCACTATTACGCAAAGCGTTTCGGGCATATAATCTTATACTCGCTCCATTATTATTTTTTTTTTTTTTTTTTTTTTTTTTTTTTTTTTTTGAGATATATACAAGAGTTGTTACATTCTTGTACAGCCACTAGTACGCGTAGCGTTTCGGGCAAGTCCTTAATCCTATGGTCCCTGGAATACGATCCCCTGCTGCAAAGAATCGTTTTTCATCCAAGTACACATTTTACTGTTGCGTTAAACAGAGGCTACAGTTAAGGAATTGCGCCCAGTAAATCCTCCCCGGCCAGGATACGAACCCATGACATAGCGCTCGCGGAACGCCAGGCGAGTGTCTTACCACTACACCACGGAGACTGCTAAATAGATATTACTAAATAGATAATAAATAAATAAATATTATCTCATTATCTTAATAGCATAACTAATTAGCACTAATTACAGAAGCTACAATCCTTTCCCCAATTACAGGTAATACTCCTTGTTGGAGGGAGCTGAGGTGTAATCACCATGACCTAGATTCAGGAAGCTCTGTGTATTTCTTCGTAAGTGGGTTTGCTACGAAGGTTCCTAAGTGCGCCCTAAGAAGATGCTTAGGTGCGATTCAATAAGGTATACTTAGGAAGAAAATTGTTGGTTCACCTGCGTGCCGATAGAGGTCACTACTGTGTTTCGTTTGGCCAATCAGAGAGCAGCAACATTCTTCATATTGAAGATTTAGCGCTGGCTTATAGGAGCTCTACTGCCTCCTATTTACGTCGAATTTTCTTATAAAATTAGTATATTTCGAAGTAAAACAATGTTTTTGCAACTTCTACAGCCAGCACCGACATTGTAGTAAACAAATATGTTACATTTGTTGTTTACCTACGTAATTCTAAGAGATACTGTGTAGCTGTCCTTGTTGCTCGGAAGATGCGCTGACAATTATTGTATATATTTACTGAATTTACCCAATGGCCACTAACTATCTAGTGACCTCGAAGAGGACAGAAAGCCGGCGGCTTGTTAAAGGGCCCGCCAATTGAATTAATGTTATTTTTTAGCTGGAATTTGGCATTTACGGCTTCAGCGGGTAGGCGGTTCCATGGGTTTATAGCCCTCTTGGTGGAAAAAAAACATCTGTTTTCAGTCCTACTTGAGAGAACATACTCTCCAACACTATATCTGTGATTGTCCTGTTATCAGTGACTTCATACCAAATGGTATGAGGTACTTTGAGCTCTGTAATTACTTCATACACTCAGGAATATTGGAAGATATTCTTGTGCTGCACCCAGATTTTGCCAGTGGAGGCTAATAGATCAGCATTAAGTATTTTGTTCTCTCCTAATTCCATGTATGACTGGCCATCCTGTGAGGTGAGGATGTTGGGTGAGCTTGTAGCTGGTTTTTGATCTACACTGTGTGGTCCTTTATACAGAATAGGGAAGCAGCACATTGCTGTGTATACCTAAACATGTTTAAAAATACATTGTTTGAGAGGAGTTTTGTAGAAACTGGTAAGAGTAATTATAATATAATGTTTCCATGATTCAGTGCTTACCTCTTGTGAAAATTGCTTAGAGTTGTTTAGTCAGAGTTGATTTGTTTTTTTGTATTGAGGCTGGTATTTTCTAAATTGATTCCATGTACAGTATGTCTAACCATCCTGTGAGATGGGAGTATTAGATAAACTTATAGCTAGTTTTTTATCTACACTGTGTAATATTCCATATAGAATAGGGTAGCAGCACATTGCTGTGTATACCTAATCTTCTTAATAAAAAAAATCAGTAATAAAGATTTTAAATTATAGTTTGTATTATTACAAATACAGTACTGTATTATCCTTATTAAATCATGTTGACCATGGATCATTAAGATCTCATGTTGATATGTAATACAAGTCATATTTCTTTTGAACTGCTAATCCATCCTAATCATTCATTAAATTGTGCATTATGTCTTAATTTTTCACTTCCTTGGATATACTGTACAGTACAAAAAGATAGGGTAAAAATAAACCAGTAATATTTCTTTCATTATATTTTTCATTTAAATAACTGCATCAATATTTTTACAGCTGACAGGATTTGTTTTCCCATACAGGTGCATTATTTGTTAAAAAAAATTTGGTTTATTGTTACACACAATGGTGCTACATAGCCTTCCCAGCTTGGTGCCTTCTTTTAATACTGTACTTACTGATTAAAAAATAAATAATAAATACATTTTATTCAGGAAAAGTACATACAGTTGATTTACAAACATAATGTTGGATTTATAGGCAGAGCTAGCACATACAATACCTAAAGCCACTAATACTCATAGCATTTCGGGCAAGGTGTGGGGGGAAAAAACACAGACTAAAACTTAATATCAATCGAGATTAGGTATAAATTGTGTTGAAAGAAGGAATAAAAAATACAAAAAGGGGGTTAACATAGCATAAATCAGCAATTGCACATGTTGGTGAACAGCGTTGTTTAAAAAATAGCAAGACATGGGTTGACATTTAGGAGGTAAGTTAGGTTACATGGAGTTAATTAGGCAGTACTTGGTTTAACTCTTAAACTGGTTGAGAGAGGTACAGCCTTTGACATGATTCGGGAGGTCATTCCACATTCTGGGTCCCTTGATTTGTAAAGCACTTCTAGTTTGGTTACACACAGCCAAATTGAGTAACAGGAAGAGGTCTTGGACACAAATTTGTTCCGTGCTAAATGTAGATGAATCAGCCGAGTATTCCTCAAATAAAATAAGTTGCCTCAGCTTATAAGGTAAATAAAATAAGCATTTCTCAAATAAGTAGCTGCCTCACCTCACTGCCTTACTGCTACATAGCCTTCCCGGCATGGTGCCTTCTTTTGATAATTACTTGTTCCACACCCAAATTGTATAACAGGAAGAGGTCTTGGACCCCTACTTCCCTCTCTCTTTTTTAATAATCTATATAGTCATAATTATAGCTTTAAGTATTCAATGAATAAAGTTTTTGACATTTTTACCCTTTTTCTTACCTAACATCATTTGTGCAGCATATTTTTATTTTATGTCTCACCCAGATTTAATTTCAAAATAAAACCAAACTAAATAAATTAGAAATGGGTATGTATAGCTAAGGTACACCCTTACTACTAGGTGAACAGGGGCATTTGGTGACAGTAAATGATCCCATCAGGCAGGGCTCATCACCTTCTCTCATATTTCATGTTCACCAGTGTTTATTTACTTAATAACTACTGGTATAATATCTTGCTATTATAAAACTAATTCTACTATCATCAAACACATATTTACTTCAAGTTTCAAGCAGAGAATGCATATATAACTAACACGAAGGATTACTCTGCACTAGATTCACCAGCTATAATATTTTGGTCATGTTCCAATATCATAAATTTATCCCAGTGTTATGTAGTAGAGAAAAAATGACTTATATCCAGTTTACGTAAAGCTACGTGTGGTCGAAACCACACTTAAATCCCGGAATGAACTTACGAAGATTTTTCCACTTGGAGTAGTTAATTGAATACGGACGTATAGCCGCCACGAAGGCGCTAAGACGGAAAACGCTCTTAGCTAAGAGGAAAAACCTTCGTAAGTACCTTCCTGAATCCGGCCCCATTTGATGAATATTTATTTTTTATTTATTTATTTATGCATATACAAGAATGTACATAAGGAATGTGAGGATACAAATATGGTAATTACAGTCTTGTAAAGCCACTAGCACGCGCAGCGTTTCGGGCAGGTCCTTAATCTAAGAAAATTTTAAGGAGGTAAATACTTGCAAAAATTATAGACAAAAAAATGATAACAGATTACATGAAATGAAAAAAAGATGAGAGAAAATTGTAGGTACAGTATATTAAAGCACATAGGTAGCTGAGATTGATTGCAATGACAGCTTGAATGGTAGTTGACAAAAAATTGGTAGGCACAATACAGCAGAAACAATATAAGACCAATATCGACCAGTACAATCTCCAGTCAAGAATGTAGTACTCGGTGTAGGCAGTTCTAATCGACCCAAGACGCTACAGCTTCGACACAGAGCAGGCAGGAGACTACGACCTCATCCAGCTACAAAACTCTCCCACATCTTTAAAGAAATGGCCACTGCTTATTTGAAATAAGCGGGGGAATTCTGGGAAGGAGAAAATCATTTACGCAGCGCTCCGTGAGAATTGCGCGCGCAGTGGGGGGGGGGGGGGGCGCATATTTAAGCAAACGCATGAGGAGTCTCACCACGGGAGACATCTCCCGTCACGTCACGCAGGGTGCAGTCGCACCTCCACAGATCTCCAGTATCAGCTCCTCATGGGAGACATCTCCCGTCACGCAGGGTGCAGTTGCACCTCCACAGATCTCTAGTATCGGGTCCGTCTAATTACCACAAGCTTCAGAAAGCTTCCTGGCAATACGTTACAATACGAAACGTTATGCAATAGCCCCTGCTATTGCATTACTCTTCAACAAGTCACTTGAACTCCAAACCTTTCCTGACATTCTAAAAAAAGCAAGAGTAACCCCTGTCTACAAATGTGGTGATCTCACTGATGTTAACAACTATAGACCTATATCAATCCTGCCTAACTTGTCAAAAATATTCGAAAAGCTAATCTACAAGCAGCTTTACTCTTTTCTAGCCAAGCACAATATACTTAGCTCTTGTCAATATGGCTTCAGACCCAAAAAAAGCACTAACGATGCACTTATTAGTATGATTAACTTAATTCACGCAGCTCTTGATAAAAAGGAGTTTCCTGTTGGGTTATTTGTGGACCTGCGTAAGGCTTTTGACACTGTCAACCATCAAAACCTTCTTCTTAAATTTACTGACAGCTTAGCTTACTAAGCTTACTAAGCTTACTAAGCTTACTGACAGCTTACTGACAGGCTCCAGTATGTTTCTGTGAATAATACAATTTCTCCCACCCTACCCATCAACATTGGTGTTCCTCAGGGCAGCATACTTGGCCCTCTCCTCTTTCTCATCTACATTAATGACCTTCCAAATGCCTCCCAACACCTCAAACCAATTCTATTTGCTGACGACACAACCTTCATTTACTCCAGTCCTGACCCCCTTGCTCTAAATGCCACAGTAAATACTGAGCTAGAGAAAGTCCATCTTTGGCTAACTGCCAACAAACTCACCCTTAACATTGACAAAACGTTTTATATTCTGTTTGGCAATAAATCCTCTAATCAGATAAATCTCAAAATAAACAATACCCAAATTTGTAACAAATTAGATGGCAAATTCCTTGGCGTTCTCATCGACCACAAGCTGAATTTCCAGGGTCACATTCTAAATATATCAAAAAAAGTTTCAAAAACTGTTGGCATTCTTTCTAAGATCAGATATTATGTACCCCGCCCTGCCCTGGTTACTCTCTATTACTCCCTCATCTATCCATACCTCAACTATGGTATTTGTGCTTGGGGTTCTACTACCCAAAATCATTTACGTCCTCTCATTACCCAACACAAAGCTGCTATTAGGACAATAACCAACTCTGGCCCCAGACATCACTCGGTACCCTTACTCAAATCTCTGAATATGTTAGATATTAAGTCACTGCACATTCTCTCTTGTGTATTATACATATATAAAACGCTGAACTGTAATGCCAATCCTGACCTCAAAAGCTTCATTGAAGGTTGTAACAGAACCCATGAGCACCACACCAGAAATAAATACAGTTTTGATATTCCTAGAGTACGACTTAATCAAACTAGAAATGCTCTACAAATCAAGGGACCCAGAATGTGGAATGACCTTCCCAACCATGTTAAAGACTGTACCTCTCTCAACCAGTTTAAGATAAAAACTAAACACTACCTAATAAATTCCCTGTAACCCACCTCACTCCTTTATTGTCAACCCATGTCTGTTATTTTATTTTATTATTATTATTTTTTTTTAATCAACACTGTTTGTCAACCTATTGTATTTGTGCTGCTTTTTCAGTCATGTTCCCCCTTTTTTTTATCTTTATTTGTATTTGTTTTCAACACCTTTTATTCTTTATGCTCAATTAGTATTAAGTTCTAGATATTAATGTTTTTCTTGCCCGAAACGCATTGCGTAATAGTGGCTTTAGGCATTGTATGTACTAGCTCTATCTATATATCAATCCATTAATGTAACATCACTTGTATGTATGTACCTTACCTGAATAAACATATTTATTTATTATTTATTTATTTAGTTATTAATGAATAAATATGATATGTTAGGTTAGGCTGACCTAACCTAACCTATCCTAACCTAAACTAACCTAACCTAACCTAACCTAACCTAACCTAACTTAACCAAACCTAACCTAACCGAAGCTTGGATCGTCGACTTGATTTGGCGTCACCAGCTTTTTATTTTCGTCTAATTTCTTTATAAAAAAATACTTTTTCAGATTAAAATTATGTTTTTTCGTGTTGTACATTCATCACCAACATTATAATGAGTAAATATATCATATTTATTCATTACTAACGTACTGCCAGGAAGCTTGTGTAGCTTGTCGTAATTAGACGGACCGGCTCCGGGTAGTGGAGCGACTTATCCCAGACACATTGTTTCCTAAAGAGTATTTGCTGCCATATGAGCCTCTTGTATCTACCTAACCTAACCTAACCTAACAAACCCCCTAACCTAACCTATCCAAACCTAACCTAAATATAACCTGTAGCCAACAATATATCTTGGATAAGTCGCTCCACAACATTGTCGCTTGGATTGACGACTTCCTATGGCCTCTCATGCCACTGACTTTCGTCTAATTTCGTTATAAACGTATATTATTTCGGAGTAAAAATTTGTATTTTTTCGTGTTCTACCTTTAGCACCAACGTTATAGTGAGCAAATATATCATATTTATTCATTATTTACGTAATGCTAGGAAGTGTTGGGTAGCTGTGAATAGATTTGGGTAAATTTGAGTAGGTTTGGGTAGATTTGGGTAGATTTGAGTAGCTTTGGGTAATGAGACGGCCCGGGTGACTGGAATTGCCTTAATGTCTGAGTTTATGTGAATTCGTAATTTACCTGAATTTACCTTAGGGCCGCTACCAATGCTAGTAGCCTCGACGGGGACAGGAAGCCAGCTGCTTGTCGAAGGTCTCCTCATTTGCCCTGTTTGATTTTTTTTCTGGCAATGTTGTACAAGAGCAGCAACCAGGTTATATCTTGAGGATTATCTTGAGGGTTATCTTGTGGTTATCTTGCGGTAGGGGCCTTGTAGCTTGGTGGATAGCGCGGACTCGTAATTCTGTGGCGCGGGTTCGATTCTCGCACGAGGCAGTCTCCGTGGTGTAGTGGTAAGACACTCGCCTGGCTTCCGCGAGCGCTATGTCATGGGTTCGTATCCTGGCCGGGGAGGATTTACTGGGCGCAATTCCTTAACTGTAGCCTCTGTTTAATGCAACAGTAAAATGTGTACTTGGATGAAAAAACAATTCTTCGCGGCAGGGGATCATATTCCAGGGACCTGCCCGAAACGCTACGCGTACTAGTGGCTGTACAAGAATGTAACAACTGTTGTATATATCTCAAAAAAAAAAAAAAAAAAAAAAAAAAAAAAAAAAAAAAAGGGCAAAGTTTCTTTCACCCTAAATGCCCCTGTTACCTAGCAGTAAATAGGTACCTGGGAGTTAGTCAGCTGTCACATGTTGCTTCCTGGGGGTGGAGGCCTGGTCGAGGACCGGGCCACGGGGACACTAAAGCCCCGAAATCATCTCAAGATAACCTCAAGAAGGTTATCTCGAGATGATTTCGGGACTCAGCGTCCCCGCGGCCCGGTCCTCGACCAGGCCTCCACCTTTTTGTTACACATCCCCACGAAGCAGCAGCAGCCAGTGGCAGCTGTCCGGGAGACATCTCCCGTCACGCAGGGTGCAGTTGCACCTCCACAGATCTCCAGTATCAGCTCTTGATACTGGTAATGGCTCAAAAGGGCCACCACTTACGGGCAATTCATGCCCGTGCCACCTTTTGGATGGTTTAATCGTCATCTTGGACACATTCATGGGAGACATCTCCCGTCACGCAGAGTGCACTTGCACCTCCACAGATCTCCAGTATCAGCTCTTGATACTGGTGATGGCTCGAAAGGGCCACCACTTACGAGCTATTCATGCCCGTGCCACCTTTTGGGTGGCTTCATCTTCATTTTCTTCATCTGTTTAAAACACGGGAGACATCTCCCGTCACGCAGGGTGCAGTCGCACCTCCACAGATCTCCAGTATCATCTATTGATACTGGTGATGGCTCAAAAGGGCCACCACTTACCAATTCATGCCCGTGCCACCTATTGGGTGGCTTCATCTTCATCTAAACACATTCACAAGGGAGACATCTCCCATCATGCAGGGTGCATTCGCACCTCCACAGATCTCCAGTATCAGCTCTTGATACTGGTAATGGCTTAAAATGGCCACCACTTACGGGTTATTCATGCCCGTGCCACCTTTTGGGTGGCTTAATCTTCATCATCATCAATATCGACCAGTACAATCTCCAGTCAAGAATGTAATACTCGGTGTAGGCAGTTCTAATCGACCCAAGACGCTACAGCTTCGACACAGAGCAGGCAGCAGACTACGACCTCATCCAGCTACAACGCTCTCCCACATCTTTAAAGAAATGGCCACTGCTTATTTGAAATAAGCGGGGGAATTCTGGGAAGGAGAAAAACATTTGCAGTCTCCGTGGTGTAGTGGTAAGACACTCGCCTGGCGTTCCGCGAGCGCTATGTCATTGAAATTTAAATTGAAATTGAAATAAGTTTATTGAGGTAAAATACACACAAAGGGATGAGGTAGCTCAAGCTATTCTCACCCCGTTCAGTACAACGTGTTAGTACATACATAGACACACATCACAAACAATAAACCTGTTACCAAACATTCTGAGAGATAAACATGTACATTTCCTCCTTCACAAGTAGTATGGTATCAGACGTACACAAATACTTTTATGACCTAGTTATACGGATAATTCAACAAAATATTACAGTCTTGGTGCAAAATTCTTATATCTCTCAAGTATATCATCAATCTTTCCTTTGTGACACATCCAGGCTCAGGAAAAGTCCTTATCTCAGTGTTTCTATATACATTAATCAACGGACAATCAAGAACATAATGGGCAAGGGTGTGAGACCTTAACATACCACATAGTTTACACTTCGTGTCATTATCATGAGCACCTATCCCATATTCCCAGTAATATTTGTACCCAAGCCTGAGCCGCATGTACACAGAGTCACTCCAAGCATTTCTCCTTTTACCATAAGTTAAATGGGTGTTTTGACTCACATACATGTAGTGTTGCATGGTTAGACTTCTCTCATACATTATCCCTCTCCTCTCCACTCCTGCCTGTGCCTGAATATTTCTGATTTTGCTTCTTATTTGTCTCATTGTGAATTCACATTCAATGTCAATTTGTGGTTTTGATGTGGCACGTTTGGCTAAGTCATCCGCCACCTCATTGAGCACTATTCCAACATGAGATGGAATCCACATGAATTTCACACTATGACCTTTCAGCTGTATCTCAGTTATTCTTCTCTTACAATCCTCAACTATAGACATGAAGACTGGGTTTCGACTGTTTAAGGACTCCAGTGCTCCTCGGCTATCGACAAATACAAAAACATTTTTGTCGTCATGACGTACTTCCTCCAAACACGCCAGAATGGCCTGCAGTTCAGCTTGTGTGGATGATATATAATTACTAAGCCGGAGTTCAATTATCCTGTCCACAGTCCCAAACTCCGTATATTCCCTTATTAGGACACCACACCCGGCCCTGCCATCCTCCGCCACCGACCCGTCGCAATATACATGTAAACTGTTGCCTCTTGGTAACCGAGATATCATGCTTCCATACAAACACCGTAATTGTCCCGGTTCATGATGAATCTTTTTCACCTTGAGGGGTACAATTTCGACGTCTATTTTCTGTACTTTCCAGGGAGCAGACATATTACACTGTCGAGAGGGTTTACAGCAGTCAAGTACATCGTATTCCCTGAGGTCATGAGCTAATCCCCTCGTGTAGCGTGTCTCCCTCAGTTTCCTGGAAGTGTGTACGTCACTCAAGCAGGTCTGAACGCTCTCAAACAACTTATCCCCTCCTTTTCTCCACATGAAACGAATAGCTACTCTAGTGTTAATGTCACGGACTCTATCACACACACTCTGTAAATTTAATTCCATTCTCATTATTTCAATCATTGCATTTCTTTGACATCCAAGAATAATCCTCATAGCCTTGTTCTGTATCAGCTCTATTTTTTGAATTCTGCCTTGGCCTGTGTAAGACAAAACGGGTGCTGCGTAGTCTATCAGGGACCGAACAGTGCTTATGTATAACATCCGTAAGATAGGTACCCCAACACCTTTACCAGAAAAAGCCAGTGCTTTTAGAGGATGCAGACGGGCTTTACAAAAGGTGCTGATATGATTTATTTCAGCATTTTTACTCTCACATGTGTATCCAACATACATGCCCAGATACTTGTACTTCTGAACACGGCTCAGTTTCACACCATTTAGAGTAAGTGTTATATTTCTTCGTTTCAGATTCAGATTCAGATTCAGATGTTTATTCAGGTAAGGTATATACATACAAGTGATGTTACATTAATGGATTGATATATAGATAGAGCTAGTACATACAATGCCTAAAGCCACTATTTAGCAATGCGTTTCAGGCAAGAAAAACATAAATATCTAGAACTTAATACTAATTGAGCATAAAGAATAAAAAGTGTTGAGAACAAATACAAATAAAGATAAAAAAAGGGGGAACATGACTAAAAAAGCAGCACAAATACAATAGGTTGACAAACAGTGTTGATTAAAAAAAAAAAAGAAAATAACAGACATGGGTTGACAATAGAGGAGTGAGGTAGATTACAGGGAATTTATTAGGTAGTGTTTAGTTTTTATCTTAAACTGGTTGAGAGAGGTACAGTCTTTAACATGGTTGGGAAGGTCATTCCACATTCTGGGCCCCTTGATTTGCAGAGCATATCTAGTTTGATTAAGACGTACTCTAGGAATATCAAAACTGTATTTATTTCTGGTGTGGTGCTCATGGGTTCTGTTACAACCTTCTATGAAGCTTTTAAGATCAGGATTGGCATTATAGTTTAGCGTTTTATATATGTATAATACACATGAGAGAATGTGCAGTGACTTAATATCTAACATATTCAGAGATTTGAGTAGGGGTACCGAGTGATGTCTGGGGCCAGAGTTGGATATTGTTCTAATAGCAGCTTTGTGTTGGGTAATTAGAGGACGTAAGTGATTTTGGGTAGTAGAACCCCAAGCACAAATACCATAGTTGAGATAAGGATAGATAAGGGAGTAATAGAGAGTCACCAGGGCAGGGCGTGGTACATAATATCTGATCTTAGAAAGAATGCCCACAGTTTTTGAAACTTTTTTTGATATATTTAGAATGTGTCCCTGGAAATTCAGCTTGTGGTCAATGAGAATGCCAAGGAATTTGCCATCTAATTTGTTACAAATTTGGGTATTGTTTATTTTGAGATTTATATGACTAGAGGATTTATTGCCAAACAGAATATAGAAAGTTTTGTCAATGTTAAGGGTGAGTTTGTTGGCAGTTAGCCAAAGATGGACTTTATTTAGCTCAGTATTTACTGTGGCATTTAGAGCAAGAGGGTCAGGACTGGAGTAAATGAAGGTTGTGTCGTCAGCAAATAGAATTGGTTTGAGGTATTGGGAGGCATTTGGAAGGTCATTAATGTAGATGAGAAAGAGGAGAGGGCCAAGTATGCTGCCCTGAGGAACACCAATGTTGATGGGTAGGGTGGGAGAAATTGTATTATTCACAGAAACATATTGGAGCCTGTCAGTAAGGTAGGACTCGAGGTATTGTAGGGAGTGTCCTCTGACTCCATAATGATGTAATTTAAGAAGAAGGTTATGGTGGTTGACAGTATCAAAAGCTTTACGCAGGTCCACAAATAACCCAACAGGGAACTCCTTTTTATCAAGAGCTGTATGAATCGAGTTAAGCATACTAATAAGTGCATCGTTAGTGCTTTTTTTGGGTCTGAAGCCATATTGGCAAGGGCTAAGTATATTGAGTTTGGCTAGATATGAGTAAAGCTGCTTATATATAAGTTTTTCAAAAATTTTTGACAAGTTTGGCAGGATTGATATAGGTCTGTAGTTGTTAACATCTGTGGGGTCACCACATTTGTGGACAGGCGTTACTCTCGCTTTTTTTAGAATATCTGGAAAGGTTTGGAGTTCAAGTGACTTGTTGAAGAGCAAAGCAATAGCAGGGGCTAAAGATCTGGAGGCTTTTTTGTAAATTAAAGTTGGTATCTCCTCAAGGGCACCAGACTTGGTTTTAAGGGAAAGGATTATCTCATTGACGTCAGTGGAGTTAATAGGCTTTAGGTACAGAGACTGTGGATAGTTACCTGTAAGATAGTCCTTAATGTCAGTACTGGAAGATGGAATATCATTTGCAAGGGATGAACCAATGGAAGAGAAGAACCTATTGAACTCAATAGCAGAATCAGAGGCTGAAAGCTGACCATCGTTATTAGACAGGAGAGTCGGTTTGTTATTTAAAGATTTCTTTGATCCCAATATTTGTGAAATTGTGCTCCAAGTTTGTTTAATGTTGCTCTTTATTTGAGTAAATTTATCTTCGTAGTATTTAGTTTTGGCTTGTCTAATTATCTTAGATAGCAATAATGAGTAATTCTTTGAGAATTCTTTGGAGACAATTCCTAACCTATACTTCTTCTCAAGGTCGTGTTTTTTGTTAATGGATTTCAGTATTCCCTTTGTAAGCCAAGGATTGTTAAGCCTTTTGCTTGTGACTTGTTTTGTAAGCCTAGGACAGTGGGTGTTATAAAGGCTAAGAGTTGTTTGTAGAAAAGATTGCACTGCTAGGTTGATATCCCCTATGTTACCTAACTCGGACTCCCAGTTGACATTATCAGCAGCAGTTATAAAATTGTTTATAGCAGTTTCATTGTGCAGCCTAAAGCTTAACTCCCTTGTTTCTAGAGGTGGTGTGCTAATGTTAGTTAAGAGAAATGTGGGGTAGTGGTCTGTAGTGCTATCGGTGATTATACCTGAAGTAAGCGGAGAGGTTATGTTGGTCCAGATGTGATCTAGAGTCGTGGCAGTGCTATCAGTGATTCTAGTAGGTCTAGTGATTAAGGGTATGAGGAAGCAGGAATTCATACAGTTGAGGAAGCTAACAGCAGTAGGGTGTTCTGGCTCGCAGAGGTCAATGTTAAAGTCCCCTGCGATAATTAGGTGGTTTTTGTTCAGTCTGTTATCAAGTATTAGATTTCTAAGGTTTGAGTTGAATTCAGACACATCAGTGTTTCCTATACTCATATTTGGCTTTATCTGCATTTATAACTAAGCCTAACTTGTGACAGGTTGTACCAAGTATGTTAAGAGCAGTTTGAATTTTGTTCCCGGAAGTGCCTTGTATAAGAATGTCATCAGCATATATGATCGTCGTGACCCCTGGAGGATACATCTCTGATGCTAATCTGTTCATTAATACATTGAATAAGGTGGGACTTAATACTTCCCCTTGTGGGGTACCTAACTGAAACCTCCGTTCCTCAGACATGTATCCCTGATAATACACCTGACCTTTTCTGCCTTGTAGATAATCCCTTATCCAGTGTAGCAATCTCCCTGTTATTCCCAGATTGGCTAATTCGTATAAGATTACTTATAATAATAATAATAATAATAATTTTTATTTAGGCAAAGGTACATACATAAAGAGATTTTACAAAGTTTGTTGGTTTTATAGATAGAGCTAGTACATACAATGCCTAAAGCCACTATTACGCAAAGCGTTTCGGGCAGGAAAAAAAACACTACTGACTAAAGCTTAAAACTAATGGGTAAAAAGAAAAAAATGCGTTGATTACAAATAAAAATAGAGGTAAAAGAGGGGGAAACATTGTTGAAAAAAACAGCACAAATACAATTACAAATTATTACAGAAAATTACATTAAAACAGCGTTGATTTGAAAAAAAAAAAAAAAAAAAAACATACATGGGTTGACAATAGAGGGGTAAGGTAGGTTACAGGGAATTTATTAGGTATAGCTTCGTTTTTAACTTAAACTGGTTGAGAGAGGTACTGTCTTTAACATGGTTGGGAAGGTCATTCCACATTCTGGGCCCCTTGATTTGTAGAGCATTTCTGGTTTGATTAAGTCGTACTCTAGGAATATCAAAACTGTATTTATTTCTGGTGTGGTGCTCATGGGTTCTGTTACAACCTTCTATGAAGCTTTTGAGATCAGGATTGGCATTACAGTCTAGCGTTTTATATATGTATAATACACATGAGAGAATGTGCAGTGACTTAATGTCTAACATATTCAGGGATTTGAGTAGGGGTACCGAGTGATGTCTGGGGCCAGAATTGGATATTGTCCTAATAGCAGCTTTGTGTTGAGTAATTAGAGGACGTAAGTGATTTTGGGTAGTAGAGCCCCAAGCACAAATACCATAGTTGAGATATGGATAGATAAGGGAGTAATAGAGAGTCACCAGGGCAGGGCGTGGTACATAATATCTGATCTTAGAAAGAATGCCCACCGTTTTTGAAACTTTTTTTGATATGTTTAGAATGTGTCCCTGGAAATTCAGCTTGTGGTCAATGAGAATGCCAAGGAATTTGCCATCTAATTTGTTACAAATTTGGGTATTGTTTATTTTGAGATTTATTTGATTAGAGGATTTATTGCCAAACAGAATATAGAAAGTTTTGTCAATGTTAAGGGTGAGTTTGTTGGCAGTTAGCCACAGATGGACTTTATTTAGCTCAGTATTTACTGTGGCATTTAGAGCAAGGGGATCAGGACTGGAGTAAATGAAGGTTGTGTCGTCAGCAAATAGGATTGGTTTGAGGTGTTGGGAGGCATTTGGAAGGTCATTAATGTAGATGAGAAAGAGGAGAGAGCCAAGTATGCTGCCCTGGGGAACACCAATGTTGATGGGTAGGGTGGGAGAAATTGTATTATTCACAGAAACACATTGGAGCCTGTCAGTAAGGTAGGATTTGAGGTATTGTAGGGAGTGTCCTCTGACACCATAATGATGTAATTTAAGAAGAAGGTTATGGTGGTTGACAGTATTGAAAGCTTTACGCAGGTCCACAAATAACCCAACAGGGAACTCATTTTTATCAAGAGCTGTATGAATCGAGTTAAGCATACTAATAAGTGCATCGTTAGTGCTTTTTTTGGGCCTGAAGCCATATTGGCAAGGGCTAAGTATATTGAGTTTGGCTAGATATGAGTAAAGCTGCTTATAGATTACTTTTTCAAAAATTTTTGACAAGTTTGGCAGGATTGATATAGGTCTGTAGTTGTTAACATCTGTGGGATCACCACATTTGTGGACAGGCGTTACTCTCGCTTTTTTTAGAATATCTGGAAAGGTTTGGAGTTCAAGTGACTTGTTGAAGAGCAAAGCAATAGCAGGGGCTAAAGATCTGGAGGCTTTTTTGTAGATTAAAGTTGGTATCTCCTCAAGGGCACCAGACTTGGTTTTAAGGGAAAGGATTATCTCATTGACGTCAATGGAATTAATAGGCTTTAGGTACAGAGACTGGGGATAGTTCCCTGTAAGATAGTCCTTAATGTCAGTACTGGAAGATGGAATATCATTAGCAAGGGATGAACCAATGGAAGAGAAGAACCTATTGAACTCTACAGCAGAATCAGAGGCTGAAAGCTGACCGTCGTTATTAGACAGGAGAGTCGGTTTGTTATTTAAAGACTTCTTTGATCCCAATATTTGTGAAATTGTTCTCCATGTTTGTTTAATGTTGCTCTTTATTTGGGTAAATTTATCTTCATAGTATTTAGTTTTGGCTCGTCTAATTATCTTAGATAGCAATAATGAGTAATTCTTTGAGAATTCTTTGGAGACAATTCCTAACCTATACTTTTTCTCAAGGTCATGTTTTTTATTAATAGATTTAAGTATTCCCTTTGTAAGCCAGGGATTGTTAAGCCTTTTGGTTGTGACTTGTTTTGTAAGCATAGGAAAGTGGGTATTATAAAGGCTAAGAGTTTTTAGAAGAAAAGATTGAACTGCTAGGTTGATGTCCTCTATGTTACCTAACTCGGACTCCCAGTTGACATTATCAGTAGCAGTTATAAAATTGTCTATAGCAGTTTCATTGTGTAGTCTAAAACGTATCTCTCTTGACTCAAGAGGTGGTTTGCTAATGTTAGTTAAGAGAAATGTGGGGTAATTGTCTGTAGTGCTATCGGTGATTATACCTGAAGTAAGCGGAGAGGTTATATTTGTCCAGATGTGATCTAGAGTCGTGGCAGTGCTATCAGTGATTCTAGTAGGTCTAGTGATTAAGGGTATGAGGAAGCAGGAATTCATACAGTTGAGGAAGCTAACAGCAGTAGGGTGTTCTGGCTCGCAGAGGTCAATATTAAAGTCCTCTGCGATAATTAGGTGGTTTTTGTTCAGTCTGTTATCAAGTATTAGATTTCTAAGGTTTGAGTTGAATTCGGACACATCAGTGTTAGGAATTCTATAAACTGCACCCACAGACAGGATAGACTCGGCACCCTTGACTCTGAAGCTGGCGAAGATATACTCCCCATAGCAGTCTCTAGTTCTAATTTCTTTTAGGCATGTTAGTTCTTGGTGGTAGTAAAGAGCAGTGCCACCACCTCTCTGAAGTTGACGACAGTTGTGGATTGCTGAGTTGTTAGGCATGTTAAAGAGTTGAGTAGTATCATCTTTCAACCATGTTTCAGTAAGTATAATAAAAGAGAATTTGTTGTCAATAGCTTCAATCAAGGCACTAACATCATCGAAGTGTTTACCTAGGGATCTAACGTTCAAATTGATTACAGAGATATTGTGATTATGAGTTAATACATTGTTTACATCATGTGCTGCAAAATATCTGCAATTTAGATCATTAAAGTGATTATTGTCATAGATAGTGGATAAGAGGTTAAGTTCTGGGTCTATACTTGACTGCATAAAAAAGCTGATTGCAGGAAAAACAAGAAAAACAAAAAGAAAAAATGTACACAATACTGTACCAAACAAACACAAAAGGGGCTTACAGGGGTACAATGGAGTAAGGGAGTATGGCTAGGCTAGGAAACCTAGGTAATGAATGAGATTAAAGAAAAAAACATATAAACATGGACTATACAAAACACAAGATATAGATATACAAAACAAAAAAATAAACAAGACTAAGCAATACAAAAAAATTTGAGCAAAAATGAAAAATGAGGTAGATTGCTTACAGGTACTCTCAGGTACACTGTAAGTAACAAATAGACAGAAAATATATATCAATAAAGAAAAGAATGTCACAATACAATAAAGTAAGCAATTACATGAACAGATGAAAAACAAATCTGCTGTAAAATAGGAAGTAATTATAGCAAAACACAATATAATAATATAACAATACAATAAGAGCTTACAAAGTATTGAGTCTGCTAAATTAGAGAATAATTATGGCAAGACACAACAATAAATGCAAGTAAACAGAGAATTGAAACAATTAGAGGTAGAATTAAGGTCACTAGATAGCCATGGAGGATACACAAGTTTGGTGGAGAGAACAAAAAATCAGTAGAGACTGTCAAGATGAATATATAAAAAAAATTTGACAAATGATAATTGTAAAGTAAAATAATCTTAAAAATAATAAATTTTATTAAGCTTAGTTTTAACTTATAATTAGTATGAACTTAATTAAAAGAACAAAAATGAGATCAATAATTGATTTCAATAAATGACATAGATCAATACAAATAAATTTAAAATATAAATGGAATAGGGTAAGATTAGATTTAAGAGTAAAATTTTACAATGAAACTGAGGTAGATGCTTGCATAAGTGCATGGAGACTTGATGGATTATTTAGGAAATTATATGAATAAGAGAACATCAGGTAAATGGTAAGGCAGAGACAGCACCTTAGACAAATTTAGATTAAGTTAGGTTAGGCTCAGGCACTGAAAGAGTTATTCTAAGTACTGGCATTGGTCGGGTTCAGGTTTTCAGATATACCACAATCACTTAAGAAGGCCAGGAGTTGTTGGTCACATTTTATTTCATATCTTTTTCCTGTACCTTCTTTCTTCGCAAAAATCGTACCATTCCTAGTGTAGCACTGCTTGATAAGACCAGGGTTTTGTTTGCGAATTTGGCGCAGCCTGTAGAGGAGGGATCCACGCTGCTTTGTAAGACATTCATTTATATAGAGGTTGGTTTTTTGCTGAGCAGCTGTTTGTATGAGGTCAAACTTCGCAGAGGGATTTGCAAGTTTGATGAGCATTCTCCTGTTACGGGGATTGTTTTTATCTATCCTAATAGCCGATTTGATTTGAACATTGACACTGATCTTTGAATTAATTAGGGTGTTGGCTATGTTACAGCAATCCTCACCTTGTTGTTCATCAGGTAGATCAGTAGAGCTAATTATCAGGGAGTCATAAAGTTGTTGTTACTCTTGGTCGTCTTTGGAAGCCGCCTGGTGAGTCTGAAGGAGATTGATCTGTTTTTCCAGCTTTTTAAGGAGGTCACTTTGAGCTGTGAGGGTTTCTTCAGCCTGAATCTTACGTATTTGATCCATTGCATCATTTGCAACAGTTTGTATGTTGAGAATTTCTTGGTTGTTGTTCATCGACGATTCAAGGAGGCGGTCTATGGTTTTTTTTTTTTTTGTTTTTTTTTTTGTTTTTTTTTTTGAGATATATACAAGAGTTGTTACATTCTTGTACAGCCACTAGTACGCGTAGCGTTTCGGGCAAGTCCTTAATCCTATGGTCCCTGGAATACGATCCCCTGCCGCGAAGAATCGTTTTTTCATCCAAGTACACATTTTACTGTTGTGTTAAACAGAGGCTACAGTTAAGGAATTGCGCCCAGTAAATCCTCCCCGGCCAGGATACGAACCCATGACATAGCGCTCGCGGAACACCAGGCTTGTTGTCGGGTGACTGTGTCTTGGAGGGCCAAAATAGCTTCTGATTGCATTTTCACAAGGTTGTGCAGTTTCTGGAGCCATGGATTACTTCGGAGAGGTTTGAAGTTTATACAGGGAGCCATAGATTGAGTGAATTCTAAAGCTAGAGATCCGAGGTGAGTTGAAGGGGGGGAGTGAGGAGGGGGAGCGGATGCTGTGTTTACAAACATCGGCGAGGGTTGCGGCGTTGCCAGTGTTTCATTCAGAACTCTAGGAGTAATGGAACCAGAGCGAGAGGCACCCCTACCTTGCTTGTTGTTATGTTTGGGCATGTTTTCGACGAATAGATTCTTGGTAGCGTTTCTAAAGGTAGATACTTGGTGAATTATAGTAGGGATGACTAGCGTATAGGGAACACTTGGCAGAAGGGTCGTAGAAAGGCAGGCGAAAATTGGTTAATTTTGGTTGATTACTGTTGAGGTTCACTGTGAGTTATGGCATATTAAGTCTCCATGCACTTAACTCGTGCTAGGCAGCAGTTAGGCCATGCAACGTTGAGTGGAGACGAAGTTAACACAAATTTTCAGCAGCTGTGACGGAGCCGGTACCACCGCCAGCGTTTTCCCCCCGTCTGTCTTCCCCATTGGCTTTATCAAATGCTCCTTGTAGATCAACAAAAACTCTACAATTGTCATCCATATTAGACAAACACTTTAAGAGACAATCCGCAGTACTTTTGCCTTTGATAAAACCAAAGAGATATTACTGGACATGTTATCACCTACAAGGTAGAGTAGCCTATTTAACAAAATCCTTTCCATCATTTTACAAAAGCAGGATATTAAGGAGACAGGTCTGTAGCCTCCGTTTGACTTAGGGATAGGAATGATGACAGCCTCTTTCCATTTTCTTGGTAACTTTCCCTCTCTATAACTTATATTAAACAAATCAAGTAAGGGACTAGGTTTCATACCGGTTAAATAATTAAGAATGTCATACGTTACTCCATCTTTCCCGGGAGCAGTAGAGCTGCCACTTTTTATAGCATCCAGTAGCTCATCGTGAGTTATCTCAGTGCACGCTATAGATCTTGTATTTAACGCACATAAAGTTACTCCATTTCTAATATTTTCCCATGACTCAATGGTGACTCTCGTGTCTGCAGGTAAGGACTCCATACCAGCAGCACTAGCCCATTTATCTACTAACTCATTAGCAACCTTCCCTGGATCTGAGTGAGCAATGAATTTGGTCTTACAACCCCTGACTTTATTTAATGCTCTCCATATGTCTTTAAGGTTCTTAGTATTACCAATGGACTGAGCAAAGTCTTGCCAGTATCTGTCCCGCGCCTCCTTCCTCACCTGACTGCATTCCCTAGCCACTTCCAACATTGTATTTTTCTCTTCATCCCTCATTCCATTTTTTAACCATTCTTTATGTGCACTCCGTAGCATTCTCTCCCACCCCTTGACTTGCTGATCATTGGAATATTTAAATTTCTTAGGTACATGCGTCTTGCTTCCCCTGCCCCCGTTATTTTCCCTCTGTACTAATTTCTCTATGTTCTCGACCATGTCCTCGTAAAAACTATCAACGTAGAGCGGCGTGTATTGTTGATACCAATCTCCCATATTTTGAATAAAATAATTTTTCATATCTTTATTAATATTTAGCCTTTTCCTTTGAAAGTGGACTTGTTTTTTCCCCAGTGGTAATTCAACGTTCAAGGCAAAGTGGTCACTAAGTAGTTCCCGAACAACCCGAGCCTCCCCCATAATCCCCTGAGAGTTTAAAATGCAGGCATAGTCAAGCCGTCCTCCCCTGATGTGAGTTGGTTCATTGTTTCCCAATAGACAGGTATCTGGATGATCTTGTAGAAACTGTAACCACTTGACCCCATTAGTACTAATGCTACCCACTGTCCCAAGGCTTGTGTGCCGAGCATTAGGTCCCCTATGACCAGTGAAGGATCAGTATAAATGCAGTCAGGTAGATAGTTTGCGTCGAAGCAGTTCCTGGATACATACAAATTAACTACAATAAATTCCCCTTCCCTTAATGATAATTTAACACAGACACTCTCTATACCTTGCGTTTTTGATGGCGGTTCTACTAACTCTGCTGGTATGGAGTTCTTTACATAAATCGACGTGCCTCTGATGTTATTTGCGGCGAAGAGGTGAAACCCTTTATAACCATTTAATTTCAATAAGCCTTCATTCCTATCCCCTGTCTCCTGGAGAGCTACAACATCAATATCATTTCCCATCACATAACAATGAACATCTATAACCCTGTTTCTTAAACCATTAACATTCCATGACAAAACTTTCAGTCTAGGGTGATCCATTATTAATCAATTCACTGCCTAAGTCATCCCCAATAAATTCACTAAATGATAGCCATACCTTGCATAACATCTCCCACCTCTTCCCAAGTTCACCAGTAAAAGCGACATTGCGATTCTCAAGAGATTTTTTCAGCCTTGTGACGTCCATTATTGGCCCAAATGATTCCTTCATTTTATGTGTAATTATAGGGTTCTCCCGCTATGTCATGGGTTCGTATCCTGGCCGGGGAGGATTTATTGGGCGCAATTCCTTAACTGTAGCCTCTGTTTAACGCAACAGTAAAATGTGTACTTGGATGAAAAAACGATTCTACGCGGCAGGGGATCGTATTCCAGGGACCATAGGATTAAGGACTTGCCCGAAACGCTACGCGTACTAGTGGCTGTACAAGAATGTAACAACTCTTGTATATATCAAAAAAAAAAAAAAAAAAAAAAAATACGCAGCGCTCCGTGAGAGTTGCGCGCGCAGTGGGAGGGGGGCGCATATTTAAGCAAACGCATGAGAAGTCTCCTCACTGGAGACATCTCCTGTCACGCAGGGTGCAGTCGTACCTCCGCAGATTTCCAGTATCATGCAGGCAATGAGTCACAATAACGGGCTGAAGTATGTTGACCAGACCACACACACTAGAAGTTGAAGGGACGACGACGTTTCGGTCCGTCTAATTACCACAAGCTACACGAGCTTCAGAAAGCTTCCTGGCAATACGTTAGTAATGAATAAATATTATATGTTAAGTTAGGCTGACCTAACCTAACCTAACCTATCCTAACCTAACCTAACCTAACCTAACCTAACCTAACTTAACTAAACCAAACCTAACCTAACCGAAGCTTGGATCGTCGACTTGATTTGGCGTCACCAGCTTTTTATTTTCGTCTAATTTCTTTATAAAAAAATACTTTTTCAGATTAAAATTATGTTTTTTCGTGTTGTACATTGATCACCAACATTATAATGAGTAAATATATCATATTTATTCATTACTAACGTATAGCCAGGAAGCTTTCTGAAGCTTGTGTAGCTTGTGGTGATTAGACGGACCGGCTCCATGTAGTGGAGCGACTTATCCCAGACACATTGTTGCCAAAAGAGTATTTGCTGCCATATGAGCCATCCGTACCGGGGACTGGTCAAGTCGTATACTGCAATTTCGGATACCGGGCTAGAAACAACTTCGTTCACTGAGAAGTTTGTACATACAAACCATTCCGTTCGTATATGCGCTGGTTTGTGTTCGCTGTTGTTCTCGTCTGAATAAATACATGGAACTTGTTCATATAATTAGCGCTTCCATTATTAGAATTATTTATCTATTATTAGAATAACAAGGTGCAAATCATACCCCCTTACAGTTGAAATCTATTTATTTATATACAAGAAGGTACATTGGGTTGCGAGAGTACATAACATATATTAAGAGGTATATTGTAGCAAGATTTGAGATTAAAGGATTTAAGACTAACACGTTTAGAAACAAGGCGCCCCTGAAGGAGGCTATTATTTGTTATGCACCCCATACTCAACCAGTAAGTAGTGGAGCAAAACATAGATTACATGGTCATAAAGTCTTAATCAGACCAATTCAATTCAATTTCTTTCTTTATTATGCACCCCATACCCATCCCGTGGGCTGATGGCCCCGGGATGGGGCCATCAGCCTGCTTGCTGCACGTCTGCTTGCCATCAGCCTGCTTGCTGCACGTCTGTGGGACAATCGGATCCGCAGCAGACGTCGAGTGTTTTCTCACTCAAAGGGCGGCAGGCCTCTGTTGCAGAAATAGGACGAAAAGTGTCTTTCTTTCACAGCATGATGAGGTGTGCTAGGGGCTCGTTTGTCAAATATTAGGGAGACTCTCGGTTTGCCTCCTGCCTTCTCATTCGGGGGGCAGTGGCGGGCGTCGTTCCCCAGGCCCCATGGCCCCAACTGGCAGACAATGCTACATACAAATCTTGAACAATTCTTAAGAAAAATCATATTACACAGCTGAATGTTTAAAAAACGGAATATGTACAAAATGTACAAGGTTTTCTTGCAGCCTGTCGTCCTAGGGTTTCCCAATGTCAAGCTGTCATACTAACTTGCCCTTATCCAACCCTACCAGAAGACCCCAAAACAGAATACGTGACAATATGTAAATTTTGTGAGCAGCTACCATTTTTCTAGTACGACAATTTTTTGCCTTAGGTAGAGTATACAGTACGTCAAAATGAGACGTTCTGCCCTGTCAACGGGGCTGATGGCCCCGTTGACGGGGCAGGAAGTCGGCGGTTGATCAAAGGCCTCCCCCATCCTCCACATACCTGAGGATTTTTCCGGCTTAATTTTAAACGGAAGTAATGTCTTGGCATTTACGGCTTCAGCGGGTGGGTGGGTCCGTGGGTTTATTACACTATGAGTGAAAACAATCGCCTATTCTCTATTTTATATTGCCGCTTGTAGAGCTAGAAGCCATTGCCTCTTGTGTGCGTTGCACAAGGGGATTAATATCTGGATTAATATCTTTCAATATTTCCAGTATTTTTTAAGGTATCGCTTAAATACCGAAGATACTGTTATTGGACACCGCTTAATTGACAATGTCTCAACAACGCAGGCTGAAGATGTGCGTGGCTCCTGCTATTGCAATGATGCTCATTTGCTTTTCAATGATGCGCCTTAGTTGTCCCCTCTCTAACTTACCGTTCTAAATACCCCTTCTCCATCTCTCGCAAACATTCCCCCTCATACATCTCCCCCCTTTCCTCCTGTCCCCCTGTCCATCTTTGTCCCCCTGTCCATCTTTGTCCCCCTGTCCCTCACTTTGTCCCCTTGCCCACATTTTCTGTCCTCTGTCCCCGATCCCTTTTCCCCTGTCCCCCTCTCTGTCCCCTGTCCCCCTTTCCATCTCTCTGTCCCCCTGTCCCTCTCTATCCCATTGTCCCTCTCTCTGTCCCTCTGTTCCTCTATGTCCTCCTGTTCCTCTCTCTGTCCCCCTGTCACTCTCTGTCCTCCTGTTCCTCTATGTCCCCCTGTCCATCTCTGTCCCCCTGTCCTTCTCTCTGTCCCCTGTGCCTCTCTGTCCCTCTGCCCACTCTTTCTGTCCGCTGTCCTTTATCTGTCCCCCTCCCTTTCCTCCAGTCCCCCTATCCATCTCTGTCCCCTTGTCCCTGTCTCTGTTCCCCTGTCCCTATCTCTGCCCCCTGTCCCACTCTCTATCCCCCTGTCCGCCCTTTCTGCCCCCCTGTTCCTGTCTTTCTCTGTCTGTCCCTGTCCCTCCCTCTGTCCCCCTGCCCACTCTTTCTATCCCCCGTCTCTCCTCTGTCCCCTCTCTCTTGGTCTCCTGCCCCCCCTCTCCTCCCTCTGTCCCCCGGTCCCCCTCTCTGACCCTGTCCCTCTGTCTCTGTCCCTGTCCCCTTCTCTGTCCCTGTCTCTCTCTCTGTCCCACTGACCCCCTCTGTTCCCCCGTCCCTCCTCTGGCCCTGTCCGTCTGTCCCTGTCCTTCTGTCTTTGCCTCTCCTCGTTTCTGCCATTCTCTGTGACAGCCTATCTCTCTGTCTCTTTCCTCGCTCTATCTCTGTCATTCTCTCACTGACTTTGCATATCCTTATCTATCCGTCTCTGTGTCTAACATTCTCTCCCTGACTCTGTCTATATCTATTTCTCTGTCTCGGTCTTCATCTCTTTCTCTCCTTACATACATACATACATACATACATACATACATACATACATACATACATACATACATACATACATACATACATACATACATACATACATACATTTATTTAACACATGTGGTACACGCACAAGGGGACACAGGTGGAAGCTGAGTACCCAAATGAGCCAGAGAGATTATAGAAAGAACTTTTCAGTGTCAGAGTAGTTAATAAATGGAATGCATTAGGCAGTAATGTGGTGGAGGCTGACTCCATACACAGGTTCAAATGTAGATATGACAGAGCCCAGTAGGCTCAGGAATCTGTACATCAGTTGATTGACGGTTGAGAGGCGGGACCAAAGAGCCAAAGAGCCAAAGTTCAACCCCCGCAACCACAACTAGGTTAGTACATACGTACATACATACATACATACATACATACATACATACATACATACATACATACATACATACATACATACATACATACATACATACATACATACATAAGATATAAAACAGTGGAGGATTCCCAGGTAGAACAATCAACCACTATGCCCATTACCCCTTTACCCTGTTGTCCTTAACTACACAACTATACAAGAGTCATTAACACGTATAATGGCTGATCCCCCATCACGATAGCATGAAGACAAATTGCCTGACCCGCAGTCTGTCTTGCTCCTCAAATAATTTTCGGGTTAACATGAAAACGTCTCTCGAGTTTATCTCTCTAATGTTGTTTTCCCATCTTTCATTTTATCAGCTTAATTAGTTCCTTCATTATGCCCCAATTACTCATCCATTGAGCGGTAGTTAAACTGAACCCAAATTTAAAAAAAGTTCCTTTTGCTAAGCAAGCTACAGTCTTGATAAAGTCAGATATATTGTTTGTTAACACATTTCTCAACAATGAATATATATATATATATATATATATATATATATATATATATATATATATATATATATATATATATATATATATATATATATATATATATATATATATATATATATATATATATATATAGTGCCTTTTCATTACAACTATTTAACACTGGGAAGGGATCAGGATAAGGATTTGGGATGGGATGGGGAGGAATGGTGCCAAACCACTTGGACGGCGGTCGGGGATTGAACGCCTAGGACTGATACTGTGCATTTAAATTACTAACTTACCTGAGAGTCTATATCCCTACATGTCAATGTTTGTGTATACTGGTAATGTGAGGAACATACAGAAGATAAGGGTAGCTGAACACCACAAAATGCTGATGGACAACTTTATTAAAGTTGCATAATGAAATGTGTAAGTACTTCATTCATAATGATTTTTTTTTTTTTGAGATATATACAAGAGTTGTTACATTCTTGTACAGCCACTAGTACGCGTAGCGTTTCTGGCAAGTCCTTAATCCTATGGTCCCTGGAATACGATCCCCTGCCGCGAAGAATCGTTTTTTCATCCAAGTACACATTTTACTGTTGCGTTAAACAGAGGCTACAGTTAAGGAATTGCGCCCAGTAAATCCTCCCCGGCCAGGATACGAACCCATGACTTAGCGCTCGCGGAACGCCAGGCGAGTGTCTTACCACTACACCACGGAGACTGCTCTTACCACTACACCACGGAGACTGATGTGCTGCCCGAAATCTTAGCGAAGTATCCAAAATTTGCTTACTGTAGGTATTGCATGCACATGACTGAAAAGCTGCCGCCCAGTTGGGTGGGTGTGGAGCACATGACTGTAAAGCTGCCGCCCAGTTGGGTGGGTGTGGAGCAAGACTAGTAACTGTGTGACTCACTATAGATGTAAAGTCCCTTTTATAGTGACTGTTGTGAGCCTCTTGTTGATCACCTGTGACACAAAGATTATTGATGTGTGTATTTGTGTAGGTGATTAAATATGTATGTGTATGTATATATGTATATGTATATATATATACATATAACTGAAAACTCATACCCCAGAAGTGACTCGAACCCATACTCCCTGAAAACTGAGTTTTCAGTTGCATATTGTCCTGGGGACCATTCAGGCTTGTTCGCATTTGTGTTCCTCACGTGTGCCCCAAAGAATGAGGTGATTTGGTAAAATGCTATGCCCAAGATTACTATCCGAGTGCCGGCGGTGGGGTGGTTCAAATAGCCTCGGCTATCACCTCATTTTGTCCGGTCGTGATGGTCAAGTGGATTAAGGCGTCTTGTACATACCAGTTGCGTGGCTCCTGGGAGTATGGGTTCGAGTCACTTCTGGGGTGTGAGTTTTCAGTTGCATATTGTCCTGGGGACCATTCAGGCTTGTTCGCATTTGTGTTCCTCACGTGTGCCCCAAAGAATGAGGTGATTTGGTAAAATGCTATGCCCAAGATTACTATCCGAGTGCCGGCGGTGGGGTGGTTCAAATAGCCTCGGCTATCACCTCATTTTGTCCGGTCGTGATGGTCAAGTGGATTAAGGCGTCTTGTACATACCAGTTGCGTGGCTCCTGGGAGTATGGGTTCGAGTCACTTCTGGGGTGTGAGTTTTCAGTTGCATATTGTCCTGGGGACCATTCAGGCTTGTTCGCATTTGTGTTCCTCACGTGTGCCCCAAAGAATGAGGTGATTTGGTAAAATGCTATGCCCAAGATTACTATCCGAGTGCCGGCGGTGGGGTGGTTCAAATAGCCTCGGCTATCACCTCATTTTGTCCGGTCGTGATGGTCAAGTGGATTAAGGCGTCTTGTACATACCAGTTGCGTGGCTCCTGGGAGTATGGGTTCGAGTCACTTCTGGGGTGTGAGTTTTCAGTTGCATATTGTCCTGGGGACCATTCAGGCTTGTTCGCATTTGTGTTCCTCACGTGTGCCCCAAAGAATGAGGTGATTTGGTAAAATGCTATGCCCAAGATTACTATCCGAGTGCCGGCGGTGGGGTGGTTCAAATAGCCTCGGCTATCACCTCATTTTGTCCGGTCGTGATGGTCAAGTGGATTAAGGCGTCTTGTACATACCAGTTGCGTGGCTCCTGGGAGTATGGGTTCGAGTCACTTCTGGGGTGTGAGTTTTCAGTTGCATATTGTCCTGGGGACCATTCAGACTTGTTCGCATATATATATATATATATATATATATATATATATATATATATATATATATATATATATATATATATATATATATATATATATATATATATATATATATATATAACCTTCATACTAATGTACATGTATGCATTAGTATGTGTACATGTGTATACAACATTAATAATTTTGTAACTTGCGTCAAACATTGTTATTTGCTTAGCTAAACGAACTAGAGGGTTCAGTTCCTGAACCTCTGTAATCCTTTACACCACCGCCCACGGGATGGGTATGGGGTGCATAATAAAGAAAGAAATAGTTGTAATTGAAATTGCATAATACGGTTATTGACATTCAATAATAGCAAGATAAAGCAATGAGGACCAATTGGGAGACCAGTGATCAGATGAATATTACAGACTCAAGGGTAGCCTTCCCTTCTTGTATATAAATGAAAAAAAAAATTCGTTTGTTTAATTCTAATGCGTGTAGGCGAGAACAGTTGTGAACGCCAGCTAGCGCACAAGTACATGAGCGCCCAAAATACTTTTACACAAAAGACATGTACAGACAGGCGTGTGGCTTCTGACTTCTTTTTTATTGATTAATATTAAATATTAGGCGCTTACCTATAATAGTTATCATTTTATACATGTATAACTCTCACATAATAAATATAAAAGAAGTTTATCCAAAAACTGACAGAAGTGTTGTGTTTTGTGCGTTGTATCGTGTTTGTGGGCATTCGGGTGTGTTGTGTTTACGCTGGCGGGCGGTGTCCTTACCAACTCCGGATTATGTCTATTACATCAATAAACTTCATTTAATAACTATATGCCTGTTAAATAGAAGATTTTAATTGTTAATAGCATTATATTGTCGTTTTAATATGGAACACGTACACATATGCGAAACGTCGAAAGCTGGTGTCCGAAGTGGTAAAAATATTAGTGTGCGATGTTATGCGATGTTGTGCGATGTTGTTAATGTACGGAGTGTCTTGTATCCCCTGTACCTACCTAACCTAACCAACCTAACTAAACCTAACCTAACAAACCCCCTAACCTAACCTATCCAAACCTAACCTAAATATAACCTGTAGCCAATAATATATCTTGGATAAGTCGCTCCACAACATTGTCGCTTAAATCGATGACTTCCTATGGCCTCTCATGCCACTTACTTTCGTCTAATTTCGTTATAAACGTATATTATTTCGAAGTAAAAATTTGTATTTTTTCGTGTTCTACCTTTAGCACCAACGTTATAGTGAGTAAATATATTATATTTATTCATTATTTACGTAATGCTATAAAGTGTTGGGTAGCTTTGAGTAGATTTGGGTAGATTTAGATAACTTTGGGTAGATTTGGGTAAATTTAGGTAGCTTTGGGTAATGAGACGGTCCGGGTGACTGGTATTGCCTTAATATTTCAGGTTATGTGAATTCGTAATTTACCTGAATTTACTTTAAGGCCGCTAACAATGCTAATAGCCTCGACGGGGACAGGAAGCCAGCTGCTTGTCGAAGGTCTCCTCATTTGCCCTGTTGATTTTTTTTTCCGGCAATGTTGTACAAGAGCAGCAACCAGGTTATATCATGAGGATTATCTTGAGGTTATCTTGTGGTTATCTTGAAGGTTATCTTGAGGTTATCTCGAGATGATTTCGGGACTCAGCGTCCCCGCGGCCCGGTCCTCGACCAGGCCTCCACCTTTTTGTTACACATCCCCATGAAGCAGCAGCTGTCTAACGCCCAGGGGCCGGATTCAGGAAGGTACTTACGAAGGTTTTTCCTCTTAGCTAAGAGCGTTTTCCGTCTTAGCGCCTTCGTGGCGGCTACGTCCGTATTCAATTAACTACCCTAAGTGGAAAAATCTTCGTAAGTTCATTCCGGGATTTAAGTGTGGTTTCGACCACTCGTAGCTTTACGTAAACTGGATATAAGTCATTTTTTCTCTACTACATAACACTGGGATCGATTTATGATATTGGAACATGACCAAAATATTATAGCTGGTGAACGGTCCATAGAATTACCCCAATCACCCCAAATCAGGCCAAAACTACCCAAATCGTCCTAGCATTACGTAAGTAATGAAGAAATATGGCATATTTACTTACTATAATGTTGGTGCTACACATAGAACATGATCAAACCTATTTTTACTCTGAAATAATCTAATTTCATAACGAAATTAGACGTAAATATGTGAGAGGTGACGCCATAGGAAGTCGACGGTCCAAGCGACAATTGTGTGGAGCGACTTATCCAAGAAATATGGTCGCCAGGAGAGTGTTTGCTGCCATATCAGCCTCCTGTACACAGTGATCCAGTCCTTTTCGTTCATTGAACACCGAACGCTGAATTTCACAGGGACACATTCTAAATATATCAAAAAAAGTTTCAAAAACTGTGGGCATTCTTTCTAAGATCAGATATTATGTACCACGCCCTGCTCTGGTGACTCTCTATTACTCCCTTATCTATCCTTATCTCAACTATGGTATTTGTGCTTGGGGTTCTACTACCCAAAATCACTTACGTCCTCTAATTACCCAACACAAAGCCGCTATTAGAACAATATCCAACTCTGGCCCCAGACATCACTCGGTACCCCTACTCAAATCTCTTAATATGTTAGATATTAAGTCACTGCACATTCTCTCATGTGTATTATACATATATAAAACGCTAAACTATAATGCCAATCCTGATCTTAAAAGCTTCATAGAAGGTTGTAACAGAACCCATGAGCACCACACCAGAAATAAATACAGTTTTGATATTCCTAGAGTACGTCTTAATCAAACTAGAAATGCTCTGCAAATCAAGGGGCCCAGAATGTGGAATGACCTTCCCAACCATGTTAAAGACTGTACCTCTCTCAACCAGTTTAAGATAAAAACTAAACTCTACCTAATAAATTCCCTGTAATCTACCTCACTCCTCTATTGTCAACCCATGTCTGTTATTTTCTTTTTTTTTCTTTTTTTTAATAAACACTGTTTGTCAACCTATTGTATTTGTGCTGCTTTTTCAGTCATGTTCCCCCTTTTTTTTTATCTTTATTTGTATTTGTTCTCAACATCTTTTATTCTTTATGCTCAATTAGTATTAAGTTCTAGATATTAATGTTTTTCTTGCCCGAAACGCATTGCGTAATAGTGGCTTTAGGCATTGTATGTACTAGCTCTATCTATATATCAATCCATTAATGTAACATCACTTGTATGTATATACCTTACCTGAATAAACATCTGAATCTGAATCTGAACCCTACACGCCCTCTGATATATTGCTTAATTAACAAATATTCACAAATAAAGATTATATTTGTATATGTTATCAGAAAGGCAGATATAAAATAGTTTTTGTGAATCCATCACAGAGATTATACCTTATTAGAGAGTAAAAATATTCATACTTTAAACAAGGCTTCATGGCCGACGCTCTCCTTACCGATATGGGAACTATGACCTTCCGAAGATCAATGTTAATTTAATCTAGATATTGTAATAAACGAAGTTTTCTATGTCATCATAAAGACATAAATATAAGCTGCATGTTAATACTTTGGCATAAATATAACTGAATTGAAAGTTAAGATATATGCCTTTTTATAGTTACTTGATGGCTCGCTCAGGGAGTGTGAAGGCCTCCACACAAGCCAATCAATTTTATAATTACTTTGCATATATGCAAAGTAACGCCATAGGTCTTTATGTCAGAATAAAGCCATGTAGACGATAATGTAACTACATTTCAAGGAAAACATATCTTAATATAATTATTAAATGAATGCAAAGTTATGGTTAAATAAATAGCCAATACCACACAATCGCCGGTGTCCGGACACATGAATAGTCGCATTAGGTGAAAGGAAATGTACCCAACCATTTCCATTTACCCAACCAGTTTGTGCACCCTATACTCATCCTCTGTGCGGTAATTTATTGTGCATCCCATACTCATCTTGTTACCAGTAGTTTGTGCAACCCATACTCATCCTGTGACCCGTAATTTATTGTGCATTCCATACTCATCCTGTTACCGGTAGTTTGTGCAGCCCATACCCATCCTGTGACCTGTAATTTATTGTGCAACCCATACTTATCCTGTGACCTGTAGTTTATTGTGCAGCTAATACACATTCTGTGAGTCATAGGACATTGCGCAACCCTTTCTCATCGTGTGAATCTTTGTCTACTTTGCTCTCCATATTCATCCTCTGCGCGATAGTTTCTTGTGCAACCCATACCCATGATGTGAGTGGTAGTTTATTGTGTACCCTATATTCATCCTGTGAGTATAGGGTACACAATTCTTGTTTGGATTCTTGTAATGTTATTTCTCTATTTGTAGTCACAGTATTTGTGCGCCCCTTGAGGGACTTGAATTAGAGGGGGGTTGAAATAGCCTAAGCTACTCTATCCCTTTGAGATGTATTTATTGCTTATCTCAATAAACATACTTGAACTTGAACTTGGGTACACAATGAGTTCATTTGTACTCCATACTCATCATCAAGAAGTGTATTTTACCAGCATTGTAATATAAATTAAGAATAAAAGCTTAACTGGATTACGGACCCATAATCAAAATTATGCATCCTTCGACAAGCTGCCGCCGGATGTGGGTATAGTTTATTGTACACCCCCGCACCCCCAGTCCTGGAAGGGCGGGCATTGGGATGTGGACATGTGTACCATTATACCCCCCCCCCCCCCACACACACACACTCCTCTCCTGTTAATAATAATACTAATAATAATAAAAATTAAAAATAATAACGTTAATAAATATTATAATTAAAACACTTACTGTAATACCGGCCTAGTGCTTGAATGAAGGTGAAGGAAAGACCCAATAAATGTGTAAGTGTATTTAAAACCAAATTTTCGTTGGGTGAGCTGGCAGGTGAGCACCACCTGCCAGCTCACCCAGTAATGAACATCACCTGCACACTGCACTGAACCACTTGCCAGCAGGTGCAGAAGTACGATGGAGAGAGCAAAGTATACAATATTTCAAGTATAATATTAAAGATATATTTAGGATTTAATGTTTTCCTATAAAGTTTCAATAATACCTTTATTTGATTTTTTGTATTATTTTCTACCACAGACGTGGCCACGCATTAACAATGCTAACCAGCATATATACATTTTCTTCAGTCCGCCATGGACTCTAACCCTTTCCACTACCGCCCACAAGATGGGTATAGGGTGCATAATATAAGAACTAAACTAACTAACTCCATTGATAGGGTTAGAGATTTGTTAAACATATAGTTCAGGGATTTATTGAACAATCAACCACAGAAGGTGATTGTAGTGTTTTTAAAATGCTAGGCTAAGCTACATACGCAAATACATAAATACACAGATTTACGTATGCCCTACATAAAGTGTTCGATGTGTCTTTTACATAGTGTCATTAACGTGCATTTACAAAGGTGAAATTGAATTCTGACCAGCTTCCACATATACTTTATACACATACATATACACACACAGACGTATGCGTACATATACATATATATACATACATATATACACACATACATACACATATATTTGTCTCTTTTACTCTGACAAGGTGAGATAACTGATAGAGAAACTAGTGTGCAATTAAGCACTTAATCACTGAAGGTGATTAAGGTGCTTTCACAAGCTCAGGTTATAGAGTTACATCACATATATTCATTGTATAATTGATACGTTACATGGTCAATCTAGGGTACAAGTTCAATATATCATCAAGTGTTCCAGTACTCAAATAGTAATTACACAGTTCAGCATACCTTAGCCCAGGAGGGCGAAAGTCAGTCAGTATGGGACATTCTGATTCAGATTCAGATTCAGATGTTTATTCAGGTAAGGTATATACATACAAGTGATGTTACATTAATGGATTGATATATAGATAGAGCTAGTACATACAATGCCTAAAGCCACTATTACGCAATTATTGCCCGAAACGCATTGCGTAATAGTGGCTTTAAGCATTGTATGTACTAGCTCTATCTATATATCAATCCATTAATGTAACATCACTTGTATGTATATACCTTACCTGAATAAACATCTGAATCTGAATCTGAATCAATGCGTTTCGGGCAAGAAAAACATTAATATCTAGAACTTAATACTAATTGAGCATAAAGAATAAAAGATGTTGAGAACAAATACAAATAAAGATAAAAAAAAAGGGGGAACATGACTGAAAAAGCAGCACAAATACAATAGGTTGACAAACAGTGTTGATTAAAAAAAAAGAAAAAAAAAGAAAATAACAGACATGGGTTGACAATAGAGGAGTGAGGTAGATTACAGGGAATTTATTAGGTAGTGTTTAGTTTTTATCTTAAACTGGTTGAGAGAGGTACAGTCTTTAACATGGTTGGGAAGGTCATTCCACATTCTGGGCCCCTTGATTTGCAGAGCATTTCTAGTTTGATTAAGACGTACTCTAGGAATATCAAAACTGTATTTATTTCTGGTGTGGTGCTCATGGGTTCTGTTACAACCTTCTATGAAGCTTTTAAGATCAGGATTGGCATTATAGTTTAGCGTTTTATATATGTATAATACACATGAGAGAATGTGCAGTGACTTAATATCTAACATATTAAGAGATTTGAGTAGGGGTACCGAGTGATGTCTGGGGCCAGAGTTGGATATTGTTCTAATAGCGGCTTTGTGTTGGGTAATTAGAGGACGTAAGTGATTTTGGGTAGTAGAACCCCAAGCACAAATACCATAGTTGAGATAAGGATAGATAAGGGAGTAATAGAGAGTCACCAGAGCAGGGCGTGGTACATAATATCTGATCTTAGAAAGAATGCCCACAGTTTTTGAAACTTTTTTTGAATGAATTCTATAATATAATGTTCAAGGGAGTGCATATTTTCTCTTTCACAAAGTTGACACATTGTGTACTCGACATTTGGGTTTTGAGAAAGCTGCCAGATACGTCTGTATCCCAAGCGTATTCTGGCCACTATAACATCACATTGCTGGGTTCTTGTTCCATTAATCCTGTATGTGAATGTCTCCGCACAATATCTATCATAATATTTAATGCTACAACTTTCAGGTCTTTGTGAATTTGTTAGGTCGGTGAGATTTTCATTAGATGTTTGCTTAAGTATTCTCTTTGTCACTGCTAATGAAACACCCATATCAATTTCTACCACTGGTTTTCTACAGGCTGTCTTTGCAAGCATATCAACAGTGTCATGCCTTGAGATGCCAACATGTGATGGTATCCATAGGAATTTAATTTCAAATCTCTTTTCTTTGGCAGCTAAAATATTCATTCGAATATCACTGACTATTTTCTGGGTGTCACTACTATGTGCGTTCAATACCAGGAGTTCACTCTGCGAATCACAGTATATAAGTCCACTGCCTTTGTCTTTTAAAAATTCCGTGGCAAGGTATATGCCTGCAAGTACGGTTTGAGTTGTACTTGCCCAATCATTGACGCGCTTCATTGCTGTATGTACGTGAGAAGATTGTTCAAATATATTACATGCACATCCAGTACATCGTCCACCTTCTACAGAACCGTCGGTATAGCACTGACACACATCGTTACCCATACCCTGAGTACTCTCAGTGATGCTTTTCAGTGTTAACTGTTTTAATAATGTAGAGTGTACATTATCTTTCTTGGGTGCATTTACAAAATCAACTGCTAGATCCAAGTTATCCCATGGAGTAATTGGTTGATTAATCGTTAATTGAGTTGGGTACATATTTAATATTTTGATGGAGTTGGCTACCTTGTAGAACCAAAATGCATAATCAGATTTCGCTCTTCTACGGACCTCAGGTGAGTGTAGCATATTAGAAAGTTTAGCTTGAAACTTCTTGTATTGCCGAGATCTACTCAATGCCTTCACGCCGAAAACTGTGCTAATAGACAAAATTATGTTAGAGATATGGGTCTATAATTATCTGAGTGTGCTTTGGGGATGGGAACAATGACACTGTCCAATCATCAGGTAATACTCCTTCACTTAAACTCATTCTGTACAACACTAAAAGTGGATTACCTGGTACTTGTGAGACTAATCTCAGTAAACTGTAAGTAATACCGTCCTCTTCAGGAGCAGTTGACTTATTTGATTGTGCTACACAGCCTTCCCGGCTTGGTGCCTTCTTTGGTAATTACTTATCAAAGGCAGCTCCATACGAGGAGCTGCCTCGTATGGGCCAATAAGTCTTTTGCAGTTACCTTCATTCTTATGTTCTTACTTACATTTATTGAACTTTATCATCATCATCATTTACAGAAATAAATTAACATAAAAAGTAGTCATTTTAATACACAAAACAGAAGTAGATATTATGTAAATTATGATGCAGGATAGAACCACTATTAAGAACTTAATTATAAACCACAATATGTTTTATATCGTCAGAAATTCGGAAACATACCATATATTTTCAAATATTTACAATTAAAGTATTTATTTAGGAAATAAGTATTTTAGTTACCCTAGTTAGCTCTGAGAACACACATTCTTGCAGCAAGAATTTCTTCCCACTAATCTGAGAGATGCTAATGAGACCAGTCTCGACCCACTGGACAGGTCATGAACAGCAATCAACTACAGCACCATCTATGTCAGAAGATATTCAAAATATTCTTGATATCATTCAAATTGTCAATACGAGAACAGAATACATAAGTTGAGTGATGTCAAAGGAATCATATTGACTGACCGAGCCCCATTGTAAATATCCGTGGCTTCCTGACCATAAAGGTACCGACGCGGTCGAGGGTAAGAGACCGGATGTACCCATATACCTATGAGGCCATCAAAAATAGTGAGTCACGCCAAACAAAAAGAAGTACTGGTAAACAGGTCAGACACAACCAGTACTATGATGATGCTAAACTGAAAGAGCTTAAATCAATTGCTATACAGACAGGTAAAGCATATAAGAGCCTTAGAACTCCTCAAATGTTAAAACTGTTTCAGGCCGCGCTTGCAGCGGCAAGGGAGAGAATGACTGAACTGAGACAAAATGAATGGGAGGGTTTTGTTAGTGGACTTAACCTGCATACTCCCCTGGGCAAAGCCTGGAAAGGCATAAACAAAATTATTGGTAAAAATAGTAGACAAGTTTCACACCCAAACCCGCTACAGAAAGCCAATCAGTTAATTGCAAAATGGGCTCAGGTTTCCAGCCTTGGAATGCTACCAGCTAGCACTGGGGAGAAATTGCAGGCGAGGTCCACAGACAGAAATTCTCTCATAAATTTCATGTTGAGCAAGCAACATGATGAATGTGATGTTCCATATACAGATTATGAATTGGATGCAGCCCTCTCCAGGGGCAGTAGCACTGCTCCTGGTGAGGACGGTATCACCTATGATATTCTAAGACTCCTACATCGTGTACCCGGTAACCCATTATTAGAATTGTTTAATGCCAGCTATGTCTCTGGGCAGTTGCCTGTATCATGGACCACCAGTCTTACGGTACCTGTACCAAAGCCTGGCCAACCTGATGCTTTCCGTCCCATCTCACTGACCAGTTGCATGTGCAAAACCTTTGAGAGAATGGTGCTTAATAGATTATTGTATAGAGTTAAAGAGCACGTCACCTGATATCAATGGTTTCACACATGGTAAAAGTGTACACAACTGTATCACAACCTTTCTTACTGTTCATAGAGATAAAAGGCACAAGTACACAACATTTCTTGATTTAAAAAATGCCTTTGATATTGCTAATAGGGAAGTGATTATGTATGAATTAGCGAGAATGGATATAGGGGGAAATTTATTACAGTGGATACGAGGCTATCTTACCAACCGGAAGTCCTCTGCGCTGTTCCAAGGCTACAAGAGTGAAACTAAAGTAATGCAACTAGGCACCCCACATGGAAGAGTACTTAGTCCTACCTTGTTTAATGTACTAATTAATACTTTACTAAAATCAATCCCAACTAGTCCGGCAAACATCACTATCAGCTATGCAGATGACATCCTTGTGCATACTAAAACCCACCGCAAAATGCAAACAGTCTTAAATTGTATACAAACAGCTTGTGAGAGCCTTGGTCTTGTAATCAACGCTGCTAAAACTAAGGTATTTAACAGTCAAATTGGCAACCGCAAAAGTGGACCACGAAAACTTAAGATAGACAACATACCAATAGACTATGTCTCTTCTTTCAAATACCTTGGTGTCTCTGTCCCTTGTACCTCAACTGCAGTCAATAAGTTACATCAACAATGTAGAGACAGACTCAAGGCTCTCAGAACTGTAGTGGGGTACAGCCCGAAATATGGTGTTAATATTAGAATAGCAAGAATGATGTATTTTGCGTATATAAGGTCTCTGATAGACAATCATGCACCAGCTTTGGTCCTGCAGAATGGCAAAAGTATTGATAGACTGGAAAAAATGCAAAATGAAGCACTCAGAATTATACTTGGCTGTCCTATAACTACCAAAGTTCTCAACATGCGGAAAGAATTAAATATACTTAGCATTAGAGATAGAATATTTGAAATTAATCTTATGATGGGACTAAAGCTGCTGCGTGATAACAAAAACAACATTGTGTCAGTTGCACTGTTAGAACACATACGAAATGGAACTAGCGAGTCTAAATGGATTCAAAGAACTGCCACTCATATTAAAATGATGGGACTGCACGATGTATATACAGATGAAAGAGTACAGCACTTCCTTCCACCCTGGTAGATAGTACCTTTTGACATCCTGACCCCTGCATACCCCACCAAGAAACTAATCACAAGCAACCCTCATGCTCAGCTTGCTGCTAAATTAAGCACCATAGAACACATTCACAATATACAAGCTGAAAACAACATTGCACAGACCATATACACTGACGGATCACTCAATACAGGGAGGGCAGGAAGTGCTGTTATTGCTCATCAGCCCGATGGCAGCACAATTCAAAGAAATATCCGAATTAGTAACTGGGCGTCCACAATGCAAGCCGAGTTGGTAGCGATACTGGTAGCACTCGAAATTATTGACAACACTGAAGTAGACAGCTTAATTATTTCTGACTCCCTATCCTCACTACGAGCAATAAACAGTTTGCAATCAAGTAATAACGTGCTTGTCTTGGAAGCTAGACGTAGAGGAACACAAATGCGAAAAATTCGCATTTGTGTTCCTCACGTGTGCCCCAAAGAATGAGGTGATTTGGTAAAATGCTATGCCCAAGATTACTATCCGAGTGCCGGCGGTGGGGTGGTTCAAATAGCCTCGGCTATCACCTCATTTTGTCCGGTCGTGATGGTCAAGTGGATTAAGGCGTCTTGTACATACCAGTTGCGTTGCTTCTGGGAGTATGGGTTCGAGTCACTTCTGGGGTGTGAGTTTTCAGTTATATATATATATATATATATATATATATATATATATATATATATATATATGTGTCGTACCTAGTAGCCAGAACGCACTTCTCAGCCTACTATGCAAGGCCCGATATGCCTAATTAGCCAAGTTTTCATGAATTAATGTTTTTTTCGACTACCTAACCTACCTAACCTAACCTAACCTAACTTTTTCGGCTACCTAACCTAACCTAACGTATAAAGATAGGTCAGGTTAGGTAGGGTTGGTTAGGTTCGGTCATATATCTACGTTAATTTTAACTCCAATAAAAAAAAATTGACCTCATACATAATGAAATAGGTAGCTTTATCATTTCATAAGAAAGAAATTAGAGAAAATATATTAATTCGTAAAACTTGGCTTATCAAGCAAATCGGGCCTTGCATAGTTGGCTGAGAAGTACGTTCTGGCTACTAGGTACGACATATATATATATATATATATATATATATATATATATATATATATATATATATATATATATATATATATATATATATATATATATATACACATATATTTATAATATACACACACACACTCATCCTAGCGCAGTAATTTATTGTGCAACCCATACCCATCCTGTTACCAATAGTTTGTGCAACCCATGCTCATCCTGTTACCTTTAGTTTATTGTGAAACCCATAGTTGACAGAACCATTATTATTATTCACTATGATGAAGTTGCACACTTAATGCCTGAATATATATTTTGCTTGTATGTACTCGATATTTTTGTTCACTACCTTTTGTTCAAAATGGACTCGGTAAGAGATGCCGCAGTTTCGCATGATTACTAAATTGTCCTGGTTTCTAGGAACTGTGAGCATGGGTCTGAGGAAAAACTGTCCTTACTCTGAATACCGCAACGTCTGTGCTTATATGAATATATGTCACATACACATATTTTATAGCACACATTTAATTTGTATCTAGTTCTTTATTGTTAACTTACATAATCAAAGAACCTTGCAACATCTACATTCGAGGAAGGATTCCAGAAGCAGTTAACAACTGCCATTTCTTGTTTCTGGAATTCTTCTTTATGCTGTAGGTAAAGTAGTTAATAGAACTACTGTCTCCTGCTCCTGGGGTTAGTGGTTCGAGACTACTTGTGCCCAGGGTGAATGTGGAGGTCAGTAGTTCGACCTTGGAGGTGGACCTCGATATACACCTAACGAATAGACATGCACAAGCTGCCTGTCCTCAGTGTATATTTTACACACACACACACACACACACACACACACGTGAGTGTGTGATTATGCGAGACTGGCTAACATCAGAACAGCCTTCAGGAACCTGTGTAAGGAATCATTCAGAACCTTCTATACCACATATGTAAGACCAATCCTGGAGTATGTGGCCCCAGCATGGAGTCCGTACCTTGTCAAGCACAAGGCGAAGCTTGAAAAAGTTCAGATATGGCACTAGGCTAGTCCCAGAACTAAGAGGCATGAGCTACGGAGAAAGGCTGCGAGAAAAGCACCTCACGACACTAGAAGGCAGAAGAGTATGGGAGACATGATCACTACCTACAAAATTCTCAGAGGAATTGACAAGGTAGATAAAGATAAACTGTTTAACACGGGTGGTACGCAAACAAGGGGACACAGGTGGAAACTGAGTACCCAAATGAGCCAGAGGGACGTTAGAAAGAACTTTTTCAGTGTCAAAATAGTTAACAGATGTAATGCATTAGGCAGTAATGTGGTGGAGGCTGACTCCATACACAGTTTCAAATGTAGATATGATAAGAGTCCAGTAGGCTCAGGAATCTGTACATCAGTTGATTGACAGTTGAGAGGCGGGACCAAAGAGCCAGAGCTCAACCCCCCAAGCACAATTAGGTGAGTACACACACACACACACACTCACTCTCTCCCTCTCATAAGGGAGGTGGTGGCCGAGTGGACAGCGCTCTAGACTCGTGGACCTAGGGAGTAAATGTTACTCCTACTGCTATGTAACAAGATTTTGTTGGTACATTTTCATGTAAATTCACAACTCTTCGCGCCGGAAACAAGTCATGAGAGAGCCACACAATAATTTTCGGATCTAACCTTCATTCTTTCTCAATGTGTTGTATACAATGATATGATTATACATTGCTCTGTTGTGAACATTGTATACAGTACCTCAAGATATACATCCCACAACAGTTAACTAGCTCCCAGATACCTAATCAATTCCCTACTCTCTGTAAATGTTAATGTGATGTCACCGAGCAGTAAATAGGTACTTGGAAATTAGACAGTTGCTACGGGTTGCTTCCTGGTGTGTGTGTACTCACCTATTTGTACTCACCTATTTGTGCTTGCGGGGGTTGAGCTTTGGCTCTTTGGTCCCGCCTCTCAACTGTCAATCAACTGGTGTACAGATTCCTGAGCCTACTGGGCTCTATCACATCTACATTTAAAACTGTGTATGGAGTTAGCCTCCACCACATCACTGCCTAATGCATTCCATCCGTTAACTACTCTGACACTGAAAAAGTTCCTTTTAACGTCTCTGTGGCTCATGTGGGTACTCAGTTTCCACCTGTGTCCCCTTGTTCGCGTCCCACCAGTGTTGAATAGTTTATCCTTGTTTACCCGGTCGATTGTTTGTGTGTGTGTGTGTGTGTGTGTGTGTGTGTGTGTGTGTACTCACCTAATTGTACTCACCTAATTGTGCTTGCGGGGGTTGAGCTTTGGCTCTTTGGTCCCGCCTCTCAACTGTCAATCAACTGGTGTACAGATTCCTGAGCCTACTGGGCTCTATCATACCTACATTTGAAACTGTGTATGGAGTCAGCCCCCACCACATCACTTCCTAGTGCATTCCATTTATTAACTACTCTGACACTGAAAAAATTCTTTCTAACGTCTCTGTGGCTCATCTGGGTACTAAGTTTCCACCTGTGTCCCCTTGTTCGTGTCCCACCCGTGCTGAAGAGTTTGTCTTTGTCCACCCTGTCAATTCCCCTGAGAATTTTGTAGATGGTTATCATGTCTCCCCTTACTCTTCTGTTTTCCAGGGATGTGAGGTTCAGCTCCTTTAGCCTTTCCTCGTAGCTCAATCCTCTCAGTTCCGGGACGAGCCTGGTGGCATACCGCTGAATCTTCTCTAACTTTGTCTTGTGTTTAACTAGGTATGGACTCCAGGCTGGAGCTGCATACTCCAGGATTGGTCTTACATAAGTGGTATACAGGGTTCTGAAAGATTCCTTACACAAGTTTCTGAAGGCAGTTCTTATGTTGGCTAGTCTAGCATATGCCGCTGATGATATTCTTTTGATGTGGGCCTCTGGGGACAGGTTCGGTGTGATATCAACCCCCAGATCCTTCTCTCTATTTGATTCTTGCAGGATTTCCCCTCCCAGATGATACCTTGTGTTCAACCTCCTGCTCCCTTCGTCTAATTTCATCACCTTACACTTTCCAGAGTTGAACTTCAGCAGCCATTTTCTAGACCATTCCTCCAGTTTATCCAGGTCATCCTGTAGTCTCTGTCTATCTTCATCCGTCTTGATTCTTCTCATAATTTTTGCATCATCAGCAAACATCGAGAGGAATGAGTCTATACCCTCTGGAAGATCGTTCACATATATTAGAAACAGGATGGGTCCAAGTACTGAGCCCTGTGGGACTCCGCTGGTGACATCTCGCCACTCTGATGTCTTCCCCCTCACCGTTACTCGCTGTTTCCTGTTGCTTAAGTACTCCCTTATCCACTGGAGCACCTTCCCTTTTACTCCTGCCTGTTGCTCCAACTTTTTTAACAGCCTTTTATGGGGTACTGTGTCGAAGGCTTTTTGGCAATCCAGGAAAATGCAGTCGGCCCACCCTTCTCTTTCCTGCCTAATTTTCGTTGCCTGGTCATAAAATTCTATTAACCCTGTGAGGCACGATTTACCATCTCTGAACCCATGTTGGTGGTGCGTTACAAAGTTATTTCCCTCCAGATGCTCTACGAGCCTTTTCCTCACGATCTTCTCCAGCACCTTGCATGGTATACAAGTTAAGGAAACTGGCCTGTAATTCAGTGCCTCTTGCCTGTCACCCTTTTTTGTATATTGGGACCACGTTAGCTGTCTTCCAACTTTCTGGTAAGTCTCCTGTTTCCAGTGACCTGTTATACACCATAGAGAGTGGCACACTTAGTGCTTCTGCACCTTCCTTTAGTATCCATGGTGAGATTCTATCAGGCCCAACAGCCTTTGTCACATCTAGCTCCAGCAGACACCTTTTGACCTCATCACTAGTGAGGTCAAATTCCTCCAAGGTTTCCAAGGTTGCCGCCTCCTCATTTAGTGCAGGGGCTTCTCCTTGTTCTATTGTGAAGACCTCCTGGAATCTCTTGTTGAGTTCTTCACACACCTCCTTGTCATTCTCTGTGTATCTGTTCTCCCCTTTCCGCAGCTTCATCACTTGTTCCTTCACTGCTGTTTTCCTCCTGATATGGCTGTGGAGCAGCTTTGGTTGGGTCTTGGCTTTACTCGCGATGTCATTTTCAAACTGTCTCTCTGCTTCCCTCCTCACTCTGATGTACTCATTTCTGGCCCTCTGGTACCTCTCCCTGCTCTCTGGTGTTCTGTTATTTCTGTAGTTTCTCCATGTTCTTTTACTCAGTTGTTTCGCTACCTTACATTCCAGGTTGAACCATGGGTTTTTCTGTTGTTTTTCGTTTTTCTCCTTTTGGACGGGGATAAACCTGTCTGCAGCTTCCTGGCACTTTTGGGTGACAATATCCATCATGACCTGCACATTCTTGTCTCTAAGTTCTGTTTCCCATGGTATTCCCATTAGGAAGTTCCTCATCTCGTCATATTTTCCTCTTCGGTAATTCAGTCTTTTCCCCTCCACTCCCATCCTTGGATAGGTTATCCCTACCTCCACCAAGTACTCAAAGGTCAGTACACTGTGGTCACTCATTCCTATGGGGGCTTCAACTTTGACTTCCCTTATTTCTGACTCATTTAGGGTGAATATTAAGTCGAGTCTAGCTGGTTCATCATTGCCTCTCATTCTTGTGGGTTCCTTGACATGCTGGCTCAGAAAATTCCTTGTTGCCACTTCCAAGAGTTTAGCTCGCCACGTATCTGCACCCCCATGTGGGTCCCCATTCTCCCAGTCTATCTTTCCATGGTTGAAATCACCCATGATTAAGAATCTTGAGCCATTCCTGCAGGCAACTGAAGCTGCTCTCTCTATTATATTAATGGTTGTCATGTTGTTCCTATCAAACTCCTGTCTAGGTCTTCTGTCATTTAGGGGAGGGTTGTAAATGACTGTCACTATTATCTTAGGTCCACCCATTGTTATAGTTCCTGTTATGTAATCTCTGAATCCGTCACAGCCCGGAATTTCCATCTCATCAAAACTCCAGTCCTTCCTTATCAGCAGGGCCACTCCTCCACCTCCTCTCCCTTCCCTCTCTTTCCTTACTATATAGTAGTCCTTTGGAAACACAGCATCTGTTATGACTCCTGACAATTTTGTTTCTGTTAGTCCTATTACATCAGGGTTTTCTTCTTGCACCCTTTCTGCCAGTTCACTTGCTTTATTGGTAATCCCATCAATGTTTGAGTACATTACCTTGAAGCTCACTTTCTTATATCCAATTTCACCCACACTCCCTACAAGTATAGGAGGTTGTTCTATGGTCCTTGCTACTTGGGTAGGCTCCTCCTCCTGTGAGGTAGTTGCCAGGGGTTCAGGGGGAGGTGGGGTGGGGGGTGGAGGGCTTAGGTCTTAGGTCTTGTGTGTGTGTGTGTGTGTGTGTGTGTGTGTGTGTGTGTGTGTGTGTGTGTGTGTGCGAGAGAAAAAAAATAAGTTAGTCAGTAATAGTTGATTGACAGTTGAGAGGCGGGCCGAATGAGCAGAGCTCAACCCGCGCCTGCACAACTAGGTGAATACTCTCTCACTCTCTCTCTCTGTCTCTCTCTCTCTCTCTGTCTATCTCTCTCTCTGTCTGTCTCACTCTCTCTCTCTCTCTCTCTCTCTCTCTCTCTCTCTCTCTCTCTCTCTCTCTCTCTCTCTCTCTCTCTCTCTCTCTCTCTCTCTCTCTCTCTCTCTCTCTCTCTCTCACCACTCACATATGTGTTGTATGTGGATGCTGAAGTTCAGTCTCTTGTCTATGTATAGGTCAAGGAACTTTCCATAATCATTATTGCTAATGTTAACATTGTGTATCTGAAGTTGAATTTGGTTTCAGGATTTACTTTCGAACAAAAATAGTAGTCGGTCTTTTTTATGTTTGATGTGAGTTTGTTAGTTTACATCCATGAGTAGACTTTTTAAATCTATTATTTTCATTATTATATAGTGCGTTTGGGTTGGGGTCTGAATAGAGGAAGGTAGCATCGTCAGCACTTATGTTTACACTTATTGGAAGTATCTAAGTATCAACTAAAGTATCTTCACACTTGACTTAAACTTTAGTAGCTATTTTCTGGACCATTCCTCAAGTTTCGGAGGTCAACGAAGATGGAATTCACATGAAATGGCTTACGTTACCATCACTAATAATGTTGTGTTTTCTGTCTAGCTTCAGACACGGTCATGTTACAATTGTGTCTTAGAGAGTTGCGCGCAATTAAGCATGATAGAAATCACTTACAATTAATGCAGGATGGTAGAAAATCACTTACAATTAATGCATCAAGTTTGGAGACTTGAATTGAAATTGAAATTGAAATAAGTTTATTGAGGTAAAATACACACAAATGGATGAGGTAGCTCAAGCTATTCTCACCCCGTTCAGTACATCGTGTTAATACATACATAGACACACACACTTGTACACATTTTAGTGTAACAAGCAAGGCGGAGTCATAGTTCTGTCTGATGGGTAGAGGCAACTGCACTTGCAGCTGCACCCGTGTGGCGGTGTAGGAAACCATCAATGTATATGATTTGAGAGAGAGAGAGAATGATCTGTAGACAGAGCATCAATATGGCGTAAGGTATTGGGCTTTGCCTCAAGATGAAGCATAATAAAGAACCCGAATATCAGGAGAAAAAATTACATTAAAAACTGTCCACATGATACATATATATAATCACGTTTTAAACATTTTAATTGTATTATTTGCATATATATATATATATAATTAGGAAGTAATGTTTATCTGGGTAAGTTGTCAGCTTTTATGAACTAATAGCTAGTGCGGCTTGTATACTGGGTACATCCGGTCTCTTACCCTCGACTGCGGCGGTAACTTTATGGTCAGGAAGCCACAAATATTTACAGTTCAAGTTCAAGTATGTTTATTGAGACAAGAAAAAAATACATCTCAAAGGGATAGAGTAACTTAGGCTATTTCTACCCCCTCTACTGCAAGTCCCTCAAGGGGCGCACAAATTCAGTAAGTACAAATAGACAATTAACATTACAAGAATCCCATTTAACATTGCAGGTTGTCACGTGGGGGTGGGTGGTCCGGGGCTCTGCTAACACTCGGCTGCTAGGGGCTCAAAGGCCCAAATACTCAGCCCCTCCGACTCCCTGGATTCACCGGAGTCTCCTTGGTCACACAAGAGAGGACCAACAATGCCCACCTCCGCAGGTCTTTGCTTCCACCACAAACGGGTGCCACTGATTCACCCTGGAAGCCCTTCAGTCAAACACGGGGAAACTGCTGTTAACAGTTCCGGCCTAGACCCGTGGGGGAGTGAAGGAAGACTCAGGCTTACCTATAACCATGACCTCCCTGAGTCTTGCCTGCCAGACAAAAAAGGTTGCAGGAACTCCTTTCCTGCCTGTGTTCTCTATCTTCCTCTTAGCAAGGTCGCCAGCTGGGTTATTATATCTGCGCCCCAGCAACGCAGTTCAGTGAGTGTATTATATATTGTTTGTAGCCAGAAATGTATGCTCATAGAGAAATATCATAAATGGAGGCACACTCAAACACAGTGATAAAATGTGTGGATTTACTGATGCAAATTACATGAACACACACACACAATCACAAGTAATACATGAATACGGAAATATGGATAATGAGTCTGGAGATCGTCAGCCTCTTCTTCCACGACCTCCAACCCTCCTTCAACTGGGCAGAAAGACAGGAGTCTCACTCTCACAGGAGGGCCTCTTCACCACGTCGGCGCCTCTTCTTCACTGTCCTGCCATCCATACACACTGTCCTCTCTGACAGTCCTGGACTCAAGCTGCCTTGCAGCCTATTCTACTATTAAAGTAATCAAGTCTTGTTGCCACATACACAAGTAAATATTGTGGCCTAACTAGCCTACTCATACAAGGGGTAATGGGAGGGAAAATGATCTACCTTACATTCCTGGCTCACGACGCCTGTCCCTCGATGGTGTGAGGTTCCCACGCTTCCTTGGGTCGATCCTTGATGATCCAGGACGTTCCACAGGTCCTCAGGTGTCGTGAAGCCTTCGCGTCGTCGCCGTTCCAATCCCTGAGATTCAGCTGCCCCAATCCTGGTTCATCGATGGGCGCTGAGCTAATCACTATTTTCCCCACACTCGCCTCTCCCACAAGGCGTTGCTCCTTGTCCTAGGCACGGTGCCGTCCTTCCAAGATTCTCAGTGGATGTGACCCCAGTCACAGCTAGGCCTGCCCGCCCACCTTCCAGACCTCAACGTCCAGCCAGCGGCGCCGCCCAGCGTCGTCGCCGACTATTTTCCAAGTTTGGCACTTCTCTGCTCACTGAACTTGGTTCCTCTTTTGCTTCCCAGAAGCGCAGGGTCTCCAATAACTATGATGGGCTGCGATGGCCAGCTCAATCCACTGAACAAGGCTTGCAGAGCCTCCAATCCTTGAGAGCAGACCGAGGCGCGTCCTGTCGCTTCCAAGGTCAGAACAACTCTGACGTTGGCGCCGCCCGGGGCACTCGGTGACGTCATGGCGGGCCCTGATTTGTCGCCCGCGACCCACATCGGCCAATCCGCGATCGGCTAATGTCCCTTCCAAAAGGTCATATCTGCCGTAGGGGATACTGTTTCATTTTATAACAGGGCGCCAATTTTCCTTTATTTACAACTTATATTATAACTTCCTTCCCTTAACTGGCAGCCGGTCTGGTCGCCACATATATCATTAGACTCCCTGAACCTCAGAGAATCAGTTGGGAGAGCTGATATGACTCTTTAAGCCGGCAAACGAAAGAAATAGGAGAGGGCACCGTAACATACCCCTCCCCTTAAAATAAGAGTCATATCGGAAGAGCAGCACTCAAGAGGGCAATCTATACTCTTGCTCCCTCCGTTCCTGAAGTGTCACTCCTCCAGTTGGTGACGTGGCTCGTACCACCTTGCCAGTCACTTGCCTCATTGTATCTCCACCTCGCATAGGAACGGGTGTGATGGGTGTTCCCTGAACACCTTCAGGTAATCCTCTCTCCGTGTCTACGAGTGTACTCCAACGGCTCGTTACCACTGTAAGATTCAGTGCACGCAGCGCCTCCACCGCGTCGTGCACTCCGAGATAGTCTTGCAATTCCACTGCGTCCTACAGGTACTCCATGTTTCCTCTCATGATCTCCTCTTCGCCAATCTTCTCTCTTCTCGGTTCCTCTTCTCCCATAGGTGCGTTGTCTCCTCACAGTGGCACTTGTAACCTGTACTCCATCCAGCAGCTTCCTCTCTTCCACACTAGGCTTTTGCGATGGCCCAATGCCCCTCTGGTTAGGCTGGCGCCTACCCTGGGTGTACCTATTCCCTGCTTTCTTCGTATTGCCTTTCCTATACCATTCGCTCCTTCGTTCCCGACGAACATCTTCACTCCTCCATGAGATTCTCTTCCCTGCAGACGTCTTCTTCGGTTCGTGGTTGGGCTCATCCACCTCCCTGTGGCTCACCTCACCACGGTGGTTCATCTTGCACCTACCACTATTCATCTGGCCGGCATAGGGTGCCTTGCGTCGTGGCTCCTCCACTCTGCCCCTCACTGCCGTTCGCTCATCCACTGAGCTTACTTTATTCACGCTTCTGTATGGAGGGACTGCGGTCTGCAGCCTCTTCACCGCCCCAGGCGTTTGTACAGCTGCTCCTCGCCACACCTCCACACGCATCATCAGGCTTAGTCGGAGGTCCCCGTCGGGGTTTTCCACAACCTCTGACGACCTCTCTGCACTCTCGCCCTCGTGGTCGTCGTCTCTGGCGACGTTTCCCTTGGCGAAGTCGGCCTCCTCACTATCGTCTGGAACGACCGATACCTCACCCGGCAGGGTTGTACCGCTGCTTGCAACATAGGCACTCCTGGCCCAATCGGGTTGTATCCTGCCTCCTCCGAGGTCATTACCCAGCACCATCTGTACATGCTCTAGGGGTAACTTAGGGGCTACAGCTACTATAGCTTTCTCGACTCCGCAGTCGGCAATCAGCTGTACTTCGTGAAGTGGCAACCTGTATTCCTCCCCCCCACACTGCGTATCCTCACCACTCCCACAGGTGAATCATTAAATTCCTTGGGGAGAATACTCCTGGTCACCATACTTATGTCAGCACCCGTATCTCGAAGAACGGCCACCTCCACTGGGTCTGACTTTCCAAACTTCACGTTGGCCTCGAAAACGAAGGGATGTTCACCCAACTTCATTTCCCAACCATTCACGTTGGGTCCACTATAATATGGGGTGTGAACAAACACTCTCTCCTCTTCCAACATTAATCCTACATTCCTTTGGTGCTCCTCACACTCGCGGGCATAATGTCCTCTCACACCACAGTTGTAGCATCGGCCACCTCCCCTGGGCGGCCACTCGCTAGTCACTCTGGCGGTACCACTTGCGGACGTCCCTTGGGTCCTCCTTGGACTCCCTGTCGTCGTGTCCGGGACTGCAGCACTCGCTCCCGAGTTAGGTCCACTGCTCACAGCTTGGGGCTTCCTCCCCGCGTCTCTTGAGCTCTTGAACCACGTTACTTCATCGGGCACACTACTCATGGGAGAGTCCCCACTCGTCCTCGCTCCTCCTGAACTCCTAAGGTTCCCTCCCGACCTGGGGTAAGGCGAGTGTCTGGGTGGCCCCTCCCTCCTGATATGTAGTGCCTCCTCCAGCATGTCGGCTCGATCCGCTGCAGCCTTCAGGTCCTTAATACCTGCTTCTCTCAACCTTACTCGCCACTCAGGATGGAGCACTGACATAAACTTCTCCATCACTATCAGTCGTTTGATATCATCCACCGACTCCGCTTCCTCCGCCTTCAACCATCGTAGGAATTTCCGTTCCATATCCCTGGCGGTCTCGGCGTAAGTCTTTCCCGACGCTCTTGTACACTCTCTGAACCGCTTCCGGTACATCTCCGGAGTCGGCCGGAATGAGTGGAGAACCGCATTCTTAATCGCGTCATAACTAGTACACTCCTCTAGGTCCAGCATGTTATAGGCTTCCCGGGCCTCACCAGTCAATCTGCCCTGGACCAGAGCAGCCCAATCATCTTCCGGCCACTCCTTCAGAGTCACTATCCGTTCAAAGTGTTCGAAGAACGCCTCAGCTTCTTGTGGTTCGAACATAGGTAAGTCACGTTCCCTTACCTTGAGGTCATCCCGCCGTGCAGGTAGTGAGGGCAGACCACGTTCAACGCGACGCAATTCGACTTCTTTCTTTGCCTTTATCTCCTCCAGTCGCAGTTGTCTCTCTCCTTCTTCTCGCTGCAGCCGAGCTTCTCGCTCCTCTCGCTGCATTTGCGCTTCTCTCTCCTCTCGCTGCATTTGCGCTTCTCTCTCCTCTCGTCGCAGCTGGGCTTCCAGTTGCATCTTCATTATTTCCAGTTGCAGGCTCCTCTTACTACAGCCGGACCTCCCACTGCTCCCATGTTCACTGTGAATTCTCTCCACACTGGTAGGCGCTTGGGGAGGCCCTAGTCGGGACGGTTCACCTTGCGACGGCTCTCCTCAGGACGGCTCCTCTTGAGATGGCTCCGCTCCCGTCGCCTCCTCTCGAGCTGTGAGCTGTGCCATGATCTCTATCCTTCGCTCCGCTACCTTAGTCGTCCTCAACCTGATCCCAAAGTGGTTTGCCACTTGTTGGAGCTGGGCCTTGGTACACTCTTCCAAAATTCTCTCGTCCCTTGTGTCAATAAATTTCTTTACTTTGTCTTCCTCCATCTCTATATCATCAAGCATACACGACAGCACAGACAAGTTAGTAGGCATTAATTTCACCGTTTCAGTCCCTTAGCTGGTTGAGTAACAGTACCACCGAATTCACTGGCCACACTGTATTAGTACCCTGGCAACACTTGTCTTGAAATTTGGTCCACACTGTAGCTTGATCCACGCTTCCTGGCGAAGTTCCCAGTTCTTGGCTACTGGGGTTCGAATCCTGGCAAGGTCGCCAGTTCTCTTGTCACGTGGGGGTGGGTGGTCCGGGGCTCTGCTAACACTCGGCTGCTAGGGGCTCAAAGGCCCAAATACTCAGCCCCTCCGACTCCCTGGATTCACCAGAGTCTCCTTGGTCACACAAGAGAGGACCAACAATGCCCACCTCCGCAGGTCTTTGCTTCCACCACAAAGGGGTGCCACTGATTCACCCTGGAAGCCCTTCAGTCAAACACGGGGAAACTGCTGTTAACAGTTCCGGCCTAGACCCGTGGGGGAGTGAAGGAGGACTCAGGCTTACCTATAACCATGACCTCCCTGAGTCTTGCCTGCCAGACAAAAAAGGTTGCAGGAACTCCTTTCCCGCCTGTCTTCTCTATCTTCCTCTTAGCAAGGTCGCCAGCTGGGTTATTATATCTGCGCCCCAGCAACGCAGTTCAGTGGGTGTATTATATATTGTTTGTAGCCAGAAATGTATGCTCATAGAGAAATATCATAAATGGAGGCACACTCAAACACAGTGATAAAATGTGTGGATTTACTGATGCAAATTACATGAACACACACACACAATCACAAGTAATACATGAATACGGAAATATGGATAATGAGTCTGGAGATCGTCAGCCTCTTCTTCCACGACCTCCAACCCTCCTTCAACTGGGCAGAAAGACAGGAGTCTCACACTCTCACAGGACGGCCTCTTCACCACGTCGGCGCCTCTTCTTCACTGTCCTGCCATCCATACACACTGTCCTCTCTGACAGTCCTGGACTCAAGCTGCCTTGCAGCCTATTCTACTATTAAAGTAATCAAGTCTTGCTGCCACATACACAAGTAAATATTGTGGCCTAACTAGCCTACTCATACAAGGGGTAATGGGAGGGAAAATGATCTACCTTACATTCCTGGCTCACGACGCCTGTCCCTCGATGGTGTGAGGTTCCCACGCTTCCTTGGGTCGATCCTTGACGATCCAGGACGTTCCACAGGTCCTCAGGTGTCGTGAAGCCTTCGCGTCGTCGCCGTTCCAATCCCTGAGATTCAGCTGCCCCAATCCTGGTTCATCAATGGGCGCTGAGCTAATCACTATTTTCCCCACACTCGCCTCTCCCACAAGGCGTTGCTCCTTGTCCTAGGCACGGTGCCGTCCTTCCAAGATTCTCAGTGGATGTGACCCCAGTCACAGCTAGGCCTGCCCGCCCACCTTCCAGACCTCAACGTCCAGCCAGCGGCGCCGCCCAGCGTCGTCGCCGACTATTTTCCAAGTTTGGCACTTCTCTGCTCACTGAACTTGGTTCCTCTTTTGCTTCCCAGAAGCGCAGGGTCTCCAATAACTATGATGGGCTGCGATGGCCAGCTCAATCCACTGAACAAGGCTTGCAGAGCCTCCAATCCTTGAGAGCAGACCGAGGCGCGTCCTGTCGCTTCCAAGGTCAGAACAACTCTGACGTTGGCGCCGCCCGGGGCACTCGGTGACGTCATGGCGGGCCCTGATTTGTCGCCCGCGACCCACGTCGGCCAATCCGCGATCGGCTAATGTCCCTTCCAAAAGGTCATATCTGCCGTAGGGGATACTGTTTCATTTTATAACAGGGCGCCAATTTTCCTTTATTTACAACTTATAATATAACTTCCTTCTCTTAACTGGCAGCCGGTCTGGTCGCCACATATATCATTAGACTCCCTGAACCTCAGAGAATCAGTAGGGAGAGCTGATATATGACTCTTTAAGCCAGCAAACGAAAGAAATAGGAGAGGGCACCGTAACAAGGTTAATATAGTAAGTACAGCATACAATTGGTACACTCTTGGGGCAAAATTTTTGTAGCTCCTAAGTATACTGTCTATCATACCATTATCACACATACAAACAATTTGATGTGGTACATTACTTATTTCCTTATTTCTATAGTTATCAATAAGTTGACACTCTAATACATAATGTTCTAAGGTGTGGGCGTGTGGCATACTACATAATTTACACTCCTTATCTTTTTCACTGACATCAACTCCGTATTGCCAGATATATTTGTATCCTAATCTTAATCTCATGTAAATTGAATCCTTCCAAGTTGACTTTCCTTTATCATAGGTGAAGGACGAGTTTGTATTTATTACTGAATAATTCTTAAGTGTGTTACTACTATCCACTATTGCCATTCTTTTTATCATTTCTTCATCTTCATTTCCTCTTATTAATGTTATATATACATGTACACATAATCATACATACATGTACATATATATACATATGCGGTAAATCCAGAGAAATGAAATATGGAATTTTCCGCATACAAATGATTATTGTTTCGTGATCGTCAATTGCATATATACATATACATACATATACATTCACATACATATTCAATCACCCACACAAATACACACATCAATAATCTTTGTATCACAAGTGATTCAACAAGAGGCTCACAAGTCACTATACTAGGCACTTTACATCTATGGTGAGTCGTCCAATTACTAGTCTTGCTCTACACCCACCCAACTGGGCGGCAGCTTTACAGTCATGTGCTCCACACCCACCCAACTGGGCGGCAGCTTTACAGTCATGTGCTCCACACCCACCCAACTGGGCGGCAGCTTAACAGTCATGTGCTCCACACCCATCCAACTGGGCGGCAGCTTAACAGTCATGTGTCTCCACACCCATCCAACTGGGCGGCAGCTTTACAGTCATGTGCTCCACACCCACCCAACTGGGCAGCAGCTTTACAGTCATGTGCTCCACACCCACCCAACTGGGCGGCAGCTTAACAGTCATGTGCTCCACACCCACCCAACTGGGCGGCAGCTTAACAGTCATGTGCTCCACACCCACCCAACTGGGCGGCAGCTTAACAGTCATGTGCTCCACACCCATCCAACTGGGCGGCAGCTTAACAGTCATGTGTCTCCACACCCATCCAACTGGGCGGCAGCTTTACAGTCATGTGCTCCACACCCACCCAACTGGGCGGCAGCTTAACAGTCATGTGCTCCACACCCACCCAACTGGGCGGCAGCTTAACAGTCATGTGCTCCACACCCACCCAACTGGGCGGCAGCTTTACAGTCATGTGCTCCACACCCACCCAACTGGGCGGCAGCTTAACAGTCATGTGCTCCACACCCACTCAACTGGGCGGCAGCTTTACAGTCATGTGGTCCACACCCACCCAACTGGGCGGCAGCTTAACAGTCATGTGCTCCAAACCCACCCAACTGGGCGGCAGCTTAACAGTCATGTGCTCCACACCCACCCAACTGGGCAGCAGCTTTACAGTCATGTGCTCCACACCCACCCAACTGGGCGGCAGCTTAACAGTCATGTGCTCCACACCCACCCAACTGGGCGGCAGCTTAACAGTCATGTGCTCCACACCCACCCAACTGGGCGGCAGCTTAACAGTCATGTGCTCCACACCCACCCAACTGGGCGGCAGCTTAACAGTCATGTGCTCCACACCCACCCAAATGGGCGGCAGCTTTACAGTCATGTGCTCCACACCCACCCAACTGGGCGGCAGCTTTACAGTCATGTGCTCCACACCCACCCAACTGGGCGGCAGCTTTACAGTCATGTGCTCCACACCCAACCAACTGGGCGGCAGCTTAACAGTCATGTGCTCCACACCCACCCAACTGGGCGACGGCTTTACAATCATTTGCATGAATTACTTACAGTAAGCAAATTTTAGATACTTCGCTAAGATTTCGGGCAGCACACCATTATAAATGAAGTACTTACACTTTTCTTGGACACCAATGATGGTGTTATCTCTGAATTCCGCGATTTTTTTTAAATTCCATTACTGTATATAATGACGCAAAGTATGCGAATAGTTCTGCAATAGTGATCCTATCCTGCGTCATAATTTACATACATATCTACTTCTGTTTTGTGTATTAAAATTACTACATTTTTATGTTAATTTATTTCTATAAATGATGATGATGATAAATTTCAATAAATGTAAGTAAGAACATAAGAACGGAAACTGGTCGCGTAAATGGAAATGGTTGGGTACATTTCCTTTCACCTACCTAATGCGAATATTCATGTGTCCGGACACTGGCGATGGTGTGGTATTGCCTATTTATTTGACCATATCTTTGCTTTCATTTAAGATATGTTTTCCTTGAAATGTATTTACATTATCGTCTACATCTGTCTTTATTCTGAAATAAAAACCTTTGACGTTACTTTGCATATATGTACATTAATTATAAAATTGATTGGCTTGTGTGCAGGCCTTCACACTCCCTGAGCGAGCCATCAAGTAACTATAAAAAGGCATATATCTTCACTTTCACTTCAGTTATATTTATACTAAAGTATTAACATGCAGCTTATATGTCTTTCTGATGACATAAAAAACTTCGTTTTTTACAATATATAGATTCAATTAACATTGATTTTCAAAAGGTCATAGTTCCCATCGAAAGGGAGAGCGTCGGCCAAGAAGCCTTGTTTAAAATATGAATATTTTTCCTCTCTAATAAGGTATAATCTCTGTGATGCATTAACACAAACTATTTTATATCTGCCTTTCTGATAACATATATAAATATAATCTTTATTTGTGAATATTTGTTAACTAAGCAATATATCAGAGAGCGTGTAGGGTTCGGTGTTCTATGAACGAAAAGGACTGGAGTAGTTTAAATAGCGAACGCATACCAACGTATAACGCTAGTATCTATATAACAAATTTATTGTCATGTGTAATTGATTTAACTTCCAGACACTTTTTTTTAATAAATATTAAATATTTTGTGGCTGTTTATGAAAAATATTATTATAAATACACATTCTACTTGTTAATATTACCAATTAAATTTGCGACAATTTGAGCCATGAAATACGACGACTGGATCACTGTGTACAGGAGGCTGATATGGCAGCAAACACTCTCCAGGCGACCATATATCTTGGATAAGTCGCTCCACACAATTGTCGCTTGGACCGTCGACTTCCTATGGCGTCACCTCTCGCATATTTACGTCTCATTTCGTTATGAAATTAGATTATTTCAGAGTAAAAATAGGTTTGATCATGTTCTGCGTGTAGCACCAACATTATAGTAAGTAAATATACCATATTTCTTCATTACTTACGTAATGCTAGGACGATTTGGGTAGTTTTGGGCCGATTTGGGTCGATTTGGGTAATTCTATATGGACCCGCTGGGAAGGTTTGTTATTGTTGACGCAGGGAGAGTCGGTACTCCCCCCGGTAGCCCTTAAGGGGGAGACAGCCGCATTATTCCTGTTGCTAGCTTGGCTGGTTGGGTTCATCCTGATAGGTGTGCTATCATTCTTTACGGCCTTGCCGAGCTTAGAATTGTTTGGCATGGTAGCAGCAGAGATGTACGCAGCAGATGGGGTAGACTCGTTAATTACGTAGGTAAACAACAAATGTAACATATTTGTTTACTACAATGTCGGTGCTGGCTGTAGAAGTTGAAAAAAACATTGTTTTACTTCGAAATATACTAATTTTATAAGAAAATTCGACGTAAATAGGAGGCAGTAGAGCTCCGATAAGCCAGCGCTAAATCTTTAATATGAAGAATGTTGCTGCTCTCTGATTGGCCAAACGAAACACAGTAGTGACCTCTATCGGCATGCAGGTGAACCAACAATTTTCTTCCTAAGTATACCTTATTGAATCGCACCTAAGCATCTTCTTAGGGCGCACTTAGGAACCTTCGTAGCAAACCCACTTACGAAGAAATACACAGAGCTTCCTGAATGTAGGTCCAGGTATCTATTGACTGCTAGGTGAACAGGGGCATCAGGCTGAAAGTAACTTTGCAGCCCATTTCTTTCCACCTCCACCGGGGATCGAACCCAGAACCTCAGGACTACGAATCCCGAGTGCTGTCCACTCAGCTGTCAGGCCCGTAAGGAGCTGATCAGTATTTAAATGGCAGATTTATCCAAATTCCTAAGTGCCCAATCCTCCACAATCTTGAGAGATCAAATTAGAATCTACAACAAGTAATGAGGCATGTACTATGTGCTTACCTCTACTAATGGAGTTGTGCCTTGCCATATTTCTCTTCATAATGGGTAAAATTGGTGATAATGGTATCAAACTTCTGTACTTCTCCATGCAATGGTAACTGGTAAATACAATGGTAACTGAAAAAATTCACAAGGGCCGTGACGAGGATTCGAACCTACGTCCGAGAAACAATGGTAACTGGTAAATACAGTGGTAAATGGTAACTGCTTTATATACTTTACTTAATAAAATTAAAATAGTGAGCTCCATAATTAAGTCTAGTTTGTTATAAACTGTTAGTTGTTCATTTGCTATGTAGAGCAATCAAGAGATTTCAATCTTCAATTTCAGTCAAGCGATTTCACTCTTTTCGACTTCAATCAAGAGATTTCACTCTTGATGCTCTGCTCTAAACAAAAAAATGATGTTACATGATATAGGTATGAGAAGAAAAGTCTATTTTAACATTTTGCATTGGCTTTTATATTTTATTTATGTATTATTTGTGTTGATTGCCATTAGAATGTTAAAATTCTTTCTCATAAAGACTAGAAACCACTATTATCTGTGATTTGAATTTATTTTTAATTTGCTCATGTGTTTGCACTTTGGTAATTTGATCAGCTCGAAAGCTCGAGGAAAGGCAAGTTTAAGAAATGTAAGTTTAAGAAACGCAAGTTTAAGAAATGCAAGTTTAACCGAATTTACTTGCATGCATTTCTTTGAGTTGCCGTTTTTGGTTATACAGTATTTTCCCAGGGAGGACTTACCTTTGTATGTATGTTACCTCTTGACTGATGTCAAGGTCATTTCAGAACTCCAAGTAGGTTGAATAAATCACAAATAATAACTCTACTTCACACTTATCTTGCAGTTACCTTGCGTTGGTTTCGGGGCTTAGTGTCCCCCGCGGCCCGGTCCTCGACCAGGCCTCCTATACACCTACATACACATCTGGTGAGCTGTTGTATTAAAGCCTTATCTTGGTTCTCAGTTTATAATTAGTTTATACAGGTAATCATTTGAGAAAAGATCTGAATCGAACCAGTTTGTGTTTGAGGGTGTGAGGTAGTTTGTGTATGTGTATATGTTGTGGGTTATCTGAAGATTCCAAGGAGTTGACGACATCAGTCACGAGATGCTGCATAAGAAAGAAAGGCAGTACTGTTCTCTGGTACAACCAGACTTTGTGAACTTGATATTAAAGGTAGTATTATATTTGTCAGTGTAGTGTCTTGTAATATTATCACTGTCATATATGGAACAACAGGAATAAGTTCTGTCTCTTGTATTATAAGAAAGAGTTCAGGATGTATTCTTCATAAACCCATCACGAGGATACATGATTAGTGGCTGGAGGATATCTTATGTGGATGACCTGGTGAACAGTCAGTGCAATATCATCAACTAAAGTGTTCAATGTCATATCACCCTGGTATATGTGTGTTTAATCTCTACTCAATGCATTGACTGGAAAATATTTAATGAAAACACTATTATTGTGACTACACACAGAGATCACACTAACGTGATGCATCAAATGAACAAATCCAAGTTTGTGCCTCGGAGAGGCTACGGGATCCAGTAAGTTCAATAGAACTTCGGTTTCAACCCTTTTACCCTGTCGTAGCTCAGTCGATTAAGGCAGTGTCTGGGATGCTCCCGGACGCAGGTTCGTATCCTCGTCATGGCCCATGCGGATTTGTTCACTATTATTGTGATATATCAGTAAGAAGACCAAGAGAAAGAATGTTGCATTACTCAGCTGGAGTGATCATGTCTGAGGGTGTTGTCAAGGTGTAATGTTTTAGATGTTTGAGCCTTCTGTATTTTACTCAGAAATGTGTTGTATTCAGAATTTTTGCTTTGCATTCAAATCAGATCTATACTGTATCCCATTTTATTTCTAAATCCAGATACGAATGCTCTGTTTTCACAGTGTAATGTTATTCAAATGGTTTTGGCTATAATATCAAAATGTGCAACTTATTGAACTCAAAATATCAAGGTTATTTGTGCTTTTGTAGTGACAGCATATTGTCAAAATATTTATTAGACTGGTTATGAGTGAAAGGTATTAGAAAGTGGAGACTGTGAGACCCTTTCCTTAGTATTAGGCCTCTATCTCTCTCAGGAAACTATGGAGTTGGGCTCTGGTTGTCAGTCTGGAGTGGCCTCTCCAGGGCGCAAAGCCTGGGTAGGTTGATGTGGAGGAGAAGCTGTTACCCATGCAGCAGGTCAATATGGAGAAGTTGTTATCCATGCAGCAGGTTGATATGGAGGAGAAGCTGTTACCCATGCAGCAGGTCAATATGGAGAAGCTGTTACCCATGCAGCAGGTCGATATGGAGGAGAAGCTGTTACCCCATGCAGCAGGTCAATGTGGAGAAGCTGTTACCCATGCAGCAGGTTGATATGGAGGAGAAGCTGTTACCCATGCAGCAGGTCAATATGGAGAAGCTGTTACCCATACAGCAGGTTGATATGGAGAAGAAGCTGTTACCCATGCAGCAGGTCAGGGATACTGTCTGCAGTCATCCATCTAGTTACTAGCCAGACCCAACACATCTTTAACCAACTAATAATGATGAATAAGCAATGTACTCATCATTCATTGTGCCATCTAGTGTCCTTGCCAGAAAATTCTAGGAAAAATAGGCACTATATGTTTAATTATGTGATAAATCTTTCAAGAAATTAACAAATAATTAAATCCAGTCCATTACATTCAGTATTCATCTCAGACTTAAAGTCTTAAGCTTTTCTAAATATTTATATTAAACTTCCATTAGAATTCTTAAACTTCCATTAGAATTAAAGTATAATATTATAATTTTGTTTTCCACATAAACATAATAACATTCATCTCAAAGGATTATGCCTATAAAAGGCTTTAAATAGTTTTGAAATTAACTCGTAAGGCTGCTGCTATATCCGGTCCTTATTTTACAACATTGTTTCTTTACTGAGCGCTCAAAGGCTGAGGTAGAGATGTGTTAGAAGATGTTTAGTTGCTCTTCATGAGCTGTTGTTGACATTGGCACATCAACCCATCGTTCATCAAATATTATGTGACTTGATTTATACTTGTTAGAGATGTGTGTCCAGTTTGCTCATTATTCTGAAAAAAATAGTTAAGTATAGACAATGTAGCCTAATGACAGTGATCACTAAGGATCACTGTTTAAATAGTGGGCATTTAGTTCCCATTATTTTCTATTTTTTTTTTAAGGCCTATTTTTTGTGGAGATGAAGAGGGTGGTGGTGGTGAGTATTTAGTTTGGAGTTGAAAGTCCTCTTAATTTACTGTTAGCAGAAGTGATATTAAATCATTTTTTATACAAATTTGTATTACCTAATGTATAGTAATCGCGAGTCTTTTAACTGAAAATAAAACGGTTTTGTGACTTGCATACAGAACCGATTCCGCGTAACCTCCTCCTCTCCACAGAGCCATTTTGGTTATTTTCACCACCAGGGCCACTAGAAGCCCACCGGTGCTCTGTGTTTTGTTGTGTTGCCAAATCTATGTTGCTCTGCGGTGAAACCAAATGAATGATTAGATTCAACATGGCTATCATATCCATTTATATAATAGATGCTGCTGTGAATTTGTCACTGTTAGGTGCATACAAGTTGTGCTGTAATGTCTAATGGGTGTGAGCAGAGGTGTATCCTGCCTCATTTAAATTAATTTATGAGAAGGAGAGAGAGTTGTGAGTTCTTTCAGTATTAGATGCAAAATTGGAATGGAAATTGAATCACAAGAGTATTTCTGACGCACATAATATATATATTAGGAGCTTTAACCATTTTTAAATGTCATTTGTATCCTCATTTTTTTCTGTAATTGAAAAGCCTAAATTTGGCGTATCGAGATACATTTTTTCTAGATTGAATAAGACAGCTAATGCAACTACCATAATTTTGTTTTGTGATATATGGATAAAATGCAGTTTGTAAAATTCCCTTTATTATTTATGTAGTGAGGTTACATGTTTAGTCTTTACACATAATTTATATACAGCACCTGCAAAACTACATAATGTTTGTTCATGCTATGTTCACTGGATTTTAAAAACAGAATTTGATCAATTTCTGTGATATTAGGACTTTACTTTAATGTATAATTAAGAATTAAGTAATTAATTCTTGAATTAAGACATTGTGGTGGCTCAAAAGCTCATCACATATTACTAAGCAAATATTGTGAATTTGTAGAATGTGGAGAATTGCTTGAATTTTGAATGTAGGAAAGATATTGCATTTTTGAATCGTTTACATATATTGCATAACACATTTTTCCCTTAGAGGTTATTGTACTGCTGTAATGTGCTGAAGCCATATGTATTTCAGTAATTCTGTATTCTGTCAACTGTTAGGAAAATATCAGATTCCTATTTAAGATTAAGGAGCAGTGATATAAAATGGATATAAAAGTCCATTTATAGGGTTTCTTTACCTAGCAAAACTTACTTCTTTCATCATGAACTTTTTTGGTGATTACGATACTGGCAACATAAGATCTTTTCATATGTAAATGATGATTATCCACACATCTTTACGCTGCAGTATATATATATGCGTGAATCAGCCTTACCGCATTGTACTTTATATCACATCATCCATCCTTAAACCTTATTTGTATTAAAAATGGGAAACAGCACCAAAAAGCAGGTATTGCTGTCATCAGATGTTTAGACTTTGCTTAAAGGTGCCGTGACCTTCACATGGCCGACTGGATGAATACATCTCTTTACCTCTTGATATCCTTGCAGTTATATATCTGTTATATGTCATTGAGCGCACCTCTGCTTTACCAGACACAAAAAATATAAAATATTTGGTTATAAAAAGTGTTCACAACTCGTTCTTAAGCAGCCACTCACATAGACACACCATATGGAAGCTGTAACGGCCAAAACTGTCTCGAGTTTTTTCTAAGCCAGCACACCAAAGAACCAACAAGAATGAGAGGAGAAGATGAACCAGCAATGCTTGATTTGATATTTACCCTAAATGAATGGGATATAAGGGAAGTTAAGATGGAAGCGCCCTTGGGAATGAGTGACCACAGTATTAGCTCAGTATTTACTGTGGCATTTAGAGCAAGGGGATCAGGACTGGAGTAAATGAAGGTTGTGTCGTCAGCAAATAGGATTGGTTTGAGGTGTTGGGAGGCATTTGGAAGGTCATTAATGTAGATGAGAAAGAGGAGAGAGCCAAGTATGCTGCCCTGGGGAACACCAATGTTGATGGGTAGGGTGGGAGAAATTGTATTATTCACAGAAACACATTGGAGCCTGTCAGTAAGGTAGGATTTGAGGTATTGTAGGGAGTGTCCTCTGACACCATAATGATGTAATTTAAGAAGAAGGTTTTGGTGGTTGACAGTATCGAAAGCTTTACGCAGGTCCACAAATAACCCAACAGGGAACTCCTTTTTATCAAGAGCTGTATGAATCGAGTTAAGCATACTAATAAGTGCATCGTTAGTGTTTTTTTTGGGTCTGAAGCCATATTGGCAAGGGCTAAGTATATTGAGTTTGGCTAGATATGAGTAAAGCTGCTTATATATAAGTTTTTCAAAAATTTTTGACAAGTTTGGCAGGATTGATATAGGTCTGTAGTTGTTAACATCTGTGGGGTCACCACATTTGTGGACAGGCGTTACTCTCGCTTTTTTAGAATATCTGGAAAGGTTTGGAGTTCAAGTGACTTGTTGAAGAGCAAAGCAATAGCAGGGGCTAAAGATCTGGAGGCTTTTTTGTAAATTAAAGTTGGTATCTCCTCAAGGGCACCAGACTTGGTTTTAAGGGAAAGGATTATCTCATTGACGTCAGTGGAGTTAATAGGCTTTAGGTACAGAGACTGTGGATAGTTACCTGTAAGATAGTCCTTAATGTCAGTACTGGAAGATGGAATATCATTTGCAAGGGATGAACCAATGGAAGAGAAGAACCTATTGAACTCAATAGCAGAATCAGAGGCTGAAAGCTGACCATCGTTATTAGACAGGAGAGTCGGTTTGTTATTTAAAGATTTCTTTGATCCCAATATTTGTGAATTTGTGCTCCAAGTTTGTTTAATGTTGCTCTTTATTTTGAGTAAATTTATCTTCGTAGTATTTAGTTTTGGCTCGTCTAATTATCTTAGATAGCAATAATGAGTAATTCTTTGAGAATTCTTTGGAGACAATTCCTAACCTATACTTCTTCTCAAGGTCGTGTTTTTTGTTAATGGATTTCAGTATTCCCTTTGTAAGCCAAGGATTGTTAAGCCTTTTGCTTGTGACTTGTTTTGTAAGCCTAGGACAGTGGGTGTTATAAAGGCTAAGAGTTGTTTGTAGAAAAGATTGCACTGCTAGGTTGATGTCCCCTATGTTACCTAACTCGGACTCCCAGTTGACATTATCAGCAGCAGTTATAAAATTGTTTATAGCAGTTTCATTGTGCAGCCTAAAGCTTAACTCCCTTGTTTCTAGAGGTGGTGTGCTAATGTTAGTTAAGAGAAATGTGGGGTAGTGGTCTGTAGTGCTATCGGTGATTATACCTGAAGTAAGCGGAGAGGTTATGTTGGTCCAGATGTGATCTAGAGTCGTGGCAGTGCTATCAGTGATTCTAGTAGGTCTAGTGATTAAGGGTATGAGGAAGCAGGAATTCATACAGTTGAGGAAGCTAACAGCAGTAGGGTGTTCTGGCTCGCAGAGGTCAATATTAAAGTCCCCTGCGATAATTAGGTGGTTTTTGTTCAGTCTGTTATCAAGTATTAGATTTCTAAGGTTTGAGTTGAATTCAGACACATCAGTGTTTCCTATACTCATATTTGGCTTTATCTGCATTTATAACTAAGCCTAACTTGTGACAGGTTGTACCAAGTATGTTAAGAGCAGTTTGAATTTTGTTCCCGGAAGTGCCTTGTATAAGAATGTCATCAGCATATATGATCGTCGTGACCCCTGGAGGATACATCTCTGATACTAATCTGTTCATTAATACATTGAATAAGGTGGGACTTAATACTTCCCCTTGTGGGGTACCTAACTGAAACCTCCGTTCCTCAGACATGTATCCCTGATAATACACCTGACCTTTTCTGCCTTGTAGATAATCCCTTATCCAGTGTAGCAATCTCCCTGTTATTCCCAGATTGGCTAATTCGTATAAGATTACTTATAATAATAATAATAATAATAATTTTTATTTAGGCAAAGGTACATACATAAAGAGATTTTACAAAGTTTGTTGGTTTTATAGATAGAGCTAGTACATACAATGCCTAAAGCCACTATTACGCAAAGCGTTTCGGGCAGGAAAAAAAACACTACTGACTAAAGCTTAAAACTAATGGGTAAAAAGAAAAAAATGCGTTGAGTACAAATAAAAATAGAGGTAAAAGAGGGGGGAACATTGTTGAAAAAAACAGCACAAATACAATTACAAATTATTACAGAAAATTACATTAAAACAGCGTTGATTTGAAAAAAAAAAAAAAAAAAAAAAACATACATGGGTTGACAATAGAGGGGTAAGGTAGGTTACAGGGAATTTATTAGGTATAGCTTCGTTTTTAACTTAAACTGGTTGAGAGAGGTACTGTCTTTAACATGGTTGGGAAGGTCATTCCACATTCTGGGCCCCTTGATTTGTAGAGCATTTCTGGTTTGATTAAGTCGTACTCTAGGAATATCAAAACTGTATTTATTTCTGGTGTGGTGCTCATGGGTTCTGTTACAACCTTCTATGAAGCTTTTGAGATCAGGATTGGCATTACAGTCTAGCGTTTTATATATGTATAATACACATGAGAGAATGTGCAGTGACTTAATGTCTAACATATTCAGGGATTTGAGTAGGGGTACCGAGTGATGTCTGGGGCCAGAATTGGATATTGTCCTAATAGCAGCTTTGTGTTGAGTAATTAGAGGACGTAAGTGATTTTGGGTAGTAGAGCCCCAAGCACAAATACCATAGTTGAGATATGGATAGATAAGGGAGTAATAGAGAGTCACCAGGGCAGGGCGTGGTACATAATATCTGATCTTAGAAAGAATGCCCACCGTTTTTGAAACTTTTTTTGATATGTTTAGAATGTGTCCCTGGAAATTCAGCTTGTGGTCAATGAGAATGCCAAGGAATTTGCCATCTAATTTGTTACAAATTTGGGTATTGTTTATTTTGAGATTTATTTGATTAGAGGATTTATTGCCAAACAGAATATAGAAAGTTTTGTCAATGTTAAGGGTGAGTTTGTTGGCAGTTAGCCACAGATGGACTTTATTTAGCTCAGTATTTACTGTGGCATTTAGAGCAAGGGGATCAGGACTGGAGTAAATGAAGGTTGTGTCGTCAGCAAATAGGATTGGTTTGAGGTGTTGGGAGGCATTTGGAAGGTCATTAATGTAGATGAGAAAGAGGAGAGAGCCAAGTATGCTGCCCTGGGGAACACCAATGTTGATGGGTAGGGTGGGAGAAATTGTATTATTCACAGAAACACATTGGAGCCTGTCAGTAAGGTAGGATTTGAGGTATTGTAGGGAGTGTCCTCTGACACCATAATGATGTAATTTAAGAAGAAGGTTTTGGTGGTTGACAGTATCGAAAGCTTTACGCAGGTCCACAAATAACCCAACAGGGAACTCATTTTTATCAAGAGCTGTATGAATCGAGTTAAGCATACTAATAAGTGCATCGTTAGTGCTTTTTTTGGGCCTGAAGCCATATTGGCAAGGGATAAGTATATTGAGTTTGGCTAGATATGAGTAAAGCTGCTTATAGATTAGTTTTTCAAAAATTTTTGACAAGTTTGGCAGGATTGATATAGGTCTGTAGTTGTTAACATCTGTGAGATCACCACATTTGTGGACAGGCGTTACTCTCGCTTTTTTTAGAATATCTGGAAAGGTTTGGAGTTCAAGTGACTTGTTGAAGAGCAAAGCAATAGCAGGGGCTAAAGATCTGGAGGCTTTTTTGTAGATTAAAGTTGGTATCTCCTCAAGGGCACCAGACTTGGTTTTAAGGGAAAGGATTATCTCATTGACGTCAATGGAATTAATAGGCTTTAGGTACAGAGACTGTGGATAGTTACCTGTAAGATAGTCCTTAATGTCAGTACTGGAAGATGGAATATCATTTGCAAGGGATGAACCAATGGAAGAGAAGAACCTATTGAACTCAATAGCAGAATCAGAGGCTGAAAGCTGACCATCGTTATTAGACAGGAGAGTCGGTTTGTTATTTAAAGATTTCTTTGATCCCAATATTTGTGAAATTGTGCTCCAAGTTTGTTTAATGTTGCTCTTTATTTGAGTAAATTTATCTTCGTAGTATTTAGTTTTGGCTCGTCTAATTATCTTAGATAGCAATAATGAGTAATTCTTTGAGAATTCTTTGGAGACAATTCCTAACCTATACTTCTTCTCAAGGTCGTGTTTTTTGTTAATGGATTTCAGTATTCCCTTTGTAAGCCAAGGATTGTTAAGCCTTTTGCTTGTGACTTGTTTTGTAAGCCTAGGACAGTGGGTGTTATAAAGGCTATGAGTTGTTTGTAGAAAAGATTGCACTGCTAGGTTGATGTCCCCTATGTTACCTAACTCGGACTCCCAGTTGACATTATCAGCAGCAGTTATAAAATTGTTTATAGCAGTTTCATTGTGCAGCCTAAAGCTTAACTCCCTTGTTTCTAGAGGTGGTGTGCTAATGTTAGTTAAGAGAAATGTGGGGTAGTGGTCTGTAGTGCTATCGGTGATTATACCTGAAGTAAGCGGAGAGGTTATGTTGGTCCAGATGTGATCTAGAGTCGTGGCAGTGCTATCAGTGATTCTAGTAGGTCTAGTGATTAAGGGTATGAGGAAGCAGGAATTCATACAGTTGAGGAAGCTAACAGCAGTAGGGTGTTCTGGCTCGCAGAGGTCAATATTAAAGTCCCCTGCGATAATTAGGTGGTTTTTGTTCAGTCTGTTATCAAGTATTAGATTTCTAAGGTTTGAGTTGAATTCAGACACATCAGTGTTTCCTATACTCATATTTGGCTTTATCTGCATTTATAACTAAGCCTAACTTGTGACAGGTTGTACCAAGTATGTTAAGAGCAGTTTGAATTTTGTTCCCGGAAGTGCCTTGTATAAGAATGTCATCAGCATATATGATCGTCGTGACCCCTGGAGGATACATCTCTGATACTAATCTGTTCATTAATACATTGAATAAGGTGGGACTTAATACTTCCCCTTGTGGGGTACCTAACTGAAACCTCCGTTCCTCAGACATGTATCCCTGATAATACACCTGACCTTTTCTGCCTTGTAGATAATCCCTTATCCAGTGTAGCAATCTCCCTGTTATTCCCAGATTGGCTAATTCGTATAAGATTACTTATAATAATAATAATAATAATAATTTTTATTTAGGCAAAGGTACATACATAAAGAGATTTTACAAAGTTTGTTGGTTTTATAGATAGAGCTAGTACATACAATGCCTAAAGCCACTATTACGCAAAGCGTTTCGGGCAGGAAAAAAAACACTACTGACTAAAGCTTAAAACTAATGGGTAAAAAGAAAAAAATGCGTTGAGTACAAATAAAAATAGAGGTAAAAGAGGGGGGAACATTGTTGAAAAAAACAGCACAAATACAATTACAAATTATTACAGAAAATTACATTAAAACAGCGTTGATTTGAAAAAAAAAAAAAAAAAAAAAAAACATACATGGGTTGAATATAGAGGGGTAAGGTAGGTTACAGGGAATTTATTAGGTATAGCTTCGTTTTTAACTTAAACTGGTTGAGAGAGGTACTGTCTTTAACATGGTTGGGAAGGTCATTCCACATTCTGGGCCCCTTGATTTGTAGAGCATTTCTGGTTTGATTAAGTCGTACTCTAGGAATATCAAAACTGTATTTATTTCTGGTGTGGTGCTCATGGGTTCTGTTACAACCTTCTATGAAGCTTTTGAGATCAGGATTGGCATTACAGTCTAGCGTTTTATATATGTATAATACACATGAGAGAATGTGCAGTGACTTAATGTCTAACATATTCAGGGATTTGAGTAGGGGTACCGAGTGATGTCTGGGGCCAGAATTGGATATTGTCCTAATAGCAGCTTTGTGTTGAGTAATTAGAGGACGTAAGTGATTTTGGGTAGTAGAGCCCCAAGCACAAATACCATAGTTGAGATATGGATAGATAAGGGAGTAATAGAGAGTCACCAGGGCAGGGCGTGGTACATAATATCTGATCTTAGAAAGAATGCCCACCGTTTTTGAAACTTTTTTTGATATGTTTAGAATGTGTCCCTGGAAATTCAGCTTGTGGTCAATGAGAATGCCAAGGAATTTGCCATCTAATTTGTTACAAATTTGGGTATTGTTTATTTTGAGATTTATTTGATTAGAGGATTTATTGCCAAACAGAATATAGAAAGTTTTGTCAATGTTAAGGGTGAGTTTGTTGGCAGTTAGCCACAGATGGACTTTATTTAGCTCAGTATTTACTGTGGCATTTAGAGCAAGGGGATCAGGACTGGAGTAAATGAAGGTTGTGTCGTCAGCAAATAGGATTGGTTTGAGGTGTTGGGAGGCATTTGGAAGGTCATTAATGTAGATGAGAAAGAGGAGAGAGCCAAGTATGCTGCCCTGGGGAACACCAATGTTGATGGGTAGGGTGGGAGAAATTGTATTATTCACAGAAACACATTGGAGCCTGTCAGTAAGGTAGGATTTGAGGTATTGTAGGGAGTGTCCTCTGACACCATAATGATGTAATTTAAGAAGAAGGTTTTGGTGGTTGACAGTATCGAAAGCTTTACGCAGGTCCACAAATAACCCAACAGGGAACTCATTTTTATCAAGAGCTGTATGAATCGAGTTAAGCATACTAATAAGTGCATCGTTAGTGCTTTTTTTGGGCCTGAAGCCATATTGGCAAGGGCTAAGTATATTGAGTTTGGCTAGATATGAGTAAAGCTGCTTATAGATTAGTTTTTCAAAAATTTTTGACAAGTTTGGCAGGATTGATATAGGTCTGTAGTTGTTAACATCTGTGAGATCACCACATTTGTGGACAGGCGTTACTCTCGCTTTTTTTAGAATATCTGGAAAGGTTTGGAGTTCAAGTGACTTGTTGAAGAGCAAAGCAATAGCAGGGGCTAAAGATCTGGAGGCTTTTTTGTAGATTAAAGTTGGTATCTCCTCAAGGGCACCAGACTTGGTTTTAAGGGAAAGGATTATCTCATTGACGTCAATGGAATTAATAGGCTTTAGGTACAGAGACTGGGGATAGTTCCCTGTAAGATAGTCCTTAATGTCAGTACTGGAAGATGGAATATCATTAGCAAGGGATGAATCAATGGAAGAGAAGAACCTATTGAACTCTACAGCAGAATCAGAGGCAGAAAGCTGACCATCGTTATTAGACAGGAGAGTCGGTTTGTTATTTAAAGACTTCTTTGATCCCAATATTTGTGAAATTGTTCTCCATGTTTGTTTAATGTTGCTCTTTATTTGGGTAAATTTATCTTCGTAGTATTTAGTTTTGGCTCGTCTAATTATCTTAGATAGCAATAATGAGTAATTCTTTGAGAATTCTTTGGAGACAATTCCTAACCTATACTTTTTCTCAAGGTCATGTTTTTTATTAATAGATTTAAGTATTCCCTTTGTAAGCCAGGGATTGTTAAGCCTTTTGGTTGTGACTTGTTTTGTAAGCATAGGACAGTGGGTATTATAAAGGCTAAGAGTTTTTAGAAGAAAAGATTGAACTGCTAGGTTGATGTCCTCTATGTTACCTAACTCGGACTCCCAGTTGACATTATCAGTAGCAGTTATAAAATTGTCTATAGCAGTTTCATTGTGTAGTCTAAAACGTATCTCTCTTGACTCAAGAGGTGGTTTGCTAATGTTAGTTAAGAGAAATGTGGGGTAGTGGTCTGTAGTGCTATCGGTGATTATACCTGAAGTAAGCGGAGAGGTTATATTTGTCCAGATGTGATCTAGAGTCGTGGCAGTGCTATCAGTGATTCTAGTAGGTCTAGTGATTAAGGGTATGAGGAAGCAGGAATTCATACAGTTGAGGAAGCTAACAGCAGTAGGGTGTTCTGGCTCGCAGAGGTCAATATTAAAGTCCCCTGCGATAATTAGGTGGTTTTTGTTCAGTCTGTTATCAAGTATTAGATTTCTAAGGTTTGAGTTGAATTCAGACACATCAGTGTTTCCTATACTCATATTTGGCTTTATCTGCATTTATAATTAAGCCTAACTTGTGACAGGTTATACCAAGTATGTTAAGAGCAGTTTGAATTTTGTTCCCGGAAGTGCCTTGTATAAGAATGTCATCAGCATATATGATCGTCGTGACCCCTGGAGGATACATCTCTGATACTAATCTGTTCATTAATACATTGAATAAGGTGGGACTTAATACTTCCCCTTGTGGGGTACCTAACTGAAACCTCCGTTCCTCAGACATGTATCCCTGATAATACACCTGACCTTTTCTGCCTTGTAGATAATCCCTTATCCAGTGTAGCAATCTCCCTGTTATTCCCAGATTGGCTAATTCGTATAAGATTACTTATAATAATAATAATAATAATAATTTTTATTTAGGCAAAGGTACATACATAAAGAGATTTTACAAAGTTTGTTGGTTTTATAGATAGAGCTAGTACATACAATGCCTAAAGCCACTATTACGCAAAGCGTTTCGGGCAGGAAAAAAAACACTACTGACTAAAGCTTAAAACTAATGGGTAAAAAGAAAAAAATGCGTTGAGTACAAATAAAAATAGAGGTAAAAGAGGGGGGAACATTGTTGAAAAAAACAGCACAAATACAATTACAAATTATTACAGAAAATTACATTAAAACAGCGTTGATTTGAAAAAAAACAAAAAAAAAAAAACATACATGGGTTGACAATAGAGGGGTAAGGTAGGTTACAGGGAATTTATTAGGTATAGCTTCGTTTTTAACTTAAACTGGTTGAGAGAGGTACTGTCTTTAACATGGTTGGGAAGGTCATTCCACATTCTGGGCCCCTTGATTTGTAGAGCATTTCTGGTTTGATTAAGTCGTACTCTAGGAATATCAAAACTGTATTTATTTCTGGTGTGGTGCTCATGGGTTCTGTTACAACCTTCTATGAAGCTTTTGAGATCAGGATTGGCATTACAGTCTAGCGTTTTATATATGTATAATACACATGAGAGAATGTGCAGTGACTTAATGTCTAACATATTCAGGGATTTGAGTAGGGGTACCGAGTGATGTCTGGGGCCAGAATTGGATATTGTCCTAATAGCAGCTTTGTGTTGAGTAATTAGAGGACGTAAGTGATTTTGGGTAGTAGAGCCCCAAGCACAAATACCATAGTTGAGATATGGATAGATAAGGGAGTAATAGAGAGTCACCAGGGCAGGGCGTGGTACATAATATCTGATCTTAGAAAGAATGCCCACCGTTTTTGAAACTTTTTTTGATATGTTTAGAATGTGTCCCTGGAAATTCAGCTTGTGGTCAATGAGAATGCCAAGGAATTTGCCATCTAATTTGTTACAAATTTGGGTATTGTTTATTTTGAGATTTATTTGATTAGAGGATTTATTGCCAAACAGAATATAGAAAGTTTTGTCAATGTTAAGGGTGAGTTTGTTGGCAGTTAGCCACAGATGGACTTTATTTAGCTCAGTATTTACTGTGGCATTTAGAGCAAGGGGATCAGGACTGGAGTAAATGAAGGTTGTGTCGTCAGCAAATAGGATTGGTTTGAGGTGTTGGGAGGCATTTGGAAGGTCATTAATGTAGATGAGAAAGAGGAGAGAGCCAAGTATGCTGCCCTGGGGAACACCAATGTTGATGGGTAGGGTGGGAGAAATTGTATTATTCACAGAAACACATTGGAGCCTGTCAGTAAGGTAGGATTTGAGGTATTGTAGGGAGTGTCCTCTGACACCATAATGATGTAATTTAAGAAGAAGGTTTTGGTGGTTGACAGTATCGAAAGCTTTACGCAGGTCCACAAATAACCCAACAGGGAACTCATTTTTATCAAGAGCTGTATGAATCGAGTTAAGCATACTAATAAGTGCATCGTTAGTGCTTTTTTTGGGCCTGAAGCCATATTGGCAAGGGCTAAGTATATTGAGTTTGGCTAGATATGAGTAAAGCTGCTTATAGATTAGTTTTTCAAAAATTTTTGACAAGTTTGGCAGGATTGATATAGGTCTGTAGTTGTTAACATCTGTGAGATCACCACATTTGTGGACAGGCGTTACTCTCGCTTTTTTTAGAATATCTGGAAAGGTTTGGAGTTCAAGTGACTTGTTGAAGAGCAAAGCAATAGCAGGGGCTAAAGATCTGGAGGCTTTTTTGTAGATTAAAGTCGGTATCTCCTCAAGGGCACCAGACTTGGTTTTAAGGGAAAGGATTATCTCATTGACGTCAATGGAATTAATAGGCTTTAGGTACAGAGACTGGGGATAGTTCCCTGTAAGATAGTCCTTAATGTCAGTACTGGAAGATGGAATATCATTAGCAAGGGATGAATCAATGGAAGAGAAGAACCTATTGAACTCTACAGCAGAATCAGAGGCAGAAAGCTGACCATCGTTATTAGACAGGAGAGTCGGTTTGTTATTTAAAGACTTCTTTGATCCCAATATTTGTGAAATTGTTCTCCATGTTTGTTTAATGTTGCTCTTTATTTGGGTAAATTTATCTTCGTAGTATTTAGTTTTGGCTCGTCTAATTATCTTAGATAGCAATAATGAGTAATTCTTTGAGAATTCTTTGGAGACAATTCCTAACCTATACTTTTTCTCAAGGTCATGTTTTTTATTAATAGATTTAAGTATTCCCTTTGTAAGCCAGGGATTGTTAAGCCTTTTGGTTGTGACTTGTTTTGTAAGCATAGGACAGTGGGTATTATAAAGGCTAAGAGTTTTTAGAAGAAAAGATTGAACTGCTAGGTTGATGTCCTCTATGTTACCTAACTCGGACTCCCAGTTGACATTATCAGTAGCAGTTATAAAATTGTCTATAGCAGTTTCATTGTGTAGTCTAAAACGTATCTCTCTTGACTCAAGAGGTGGTTTGCTAATGTTAGTTAAGAGAAATGTGGGGTAGTGGTCTGTAGTGCTATCGGTGATTATACCTGAAGTAAGCGGAGAGGTTATATTTGTCCAGATGTGATCTAGAGTCGTGGCAGTGCTATCAGTGATTCTAGTAGGTCTAGTGATTAAGGGTATGAGGAAGCAGGAATTCATACAGTTGAGGAAGCTAACAGCAGTAGGGTGTTCTGGCTCGCAGAGGTCAATATTAAAGTCCCCTGCGATAATTAGGTGGTTTTTGTTCAGTCTGTTATCAAGTATTAGATTTCTAAGGTTTGAGTTGAATTCAGACACATCAGTGTTTCCTATACTCATATTTGGCTTTATCTGCATTTATAACTAAGCCTAACTTGTGACAGGTTATACCAAGTATGTTAAGAGCAGTTTGAATTTTGTTCCCGGAAGTGCCTTGTATAAGAATGTCATCAGCATATATGATCGTCGTGACCCCTGGAGGATACATCTCTGATACTAATCTGTTCATTAATACATTGAATAAGGTGGGACTTAATACTTCCCCTTGTGGGGTACCTAACTGAAACCTCCGTTCCTCAGACATGTATCCCTGATAATACACCTGACCTTTTCTGCCTTGTAGATAATCCCTTATCCAGTGTAGCAATCTCCCTGTTATTCCCAGATTGGCTAATTCGTATAAGATTACTTATAATAATAATAATAATAATAATTTTTATTTAGGCAAAGGTACATACATAAAGAGATTTTACAAAGTTTGTTGGTTTTATAGATAGAGCTAGTACATACAATGCCTAAAGCCACTATTACGCAAAGCGTTTCGGGCAGGAAAAAAAACACTACTGACTAAAGGTTAAAACTTATGGGTAAAAAGAAAAAAATGCGTTGAGTACAAATAAAAATAGAGGTAAAAGAGGGGGGAACATTGTTGAAAAAAACAGCACAAATACAATTACAAATTATTACAGAAAATTACATTAAAACAGCGTTGATTTGAAAAAAAAAAAAAAAAAAAAAAAACATACATGGGTTGACAATAGAGGGGTAAGGTAGGTTACAGGGAATTTATTAGGTATAGCTTCGTTTTTAACTTAAACTGGTTGAGAGAGGTACTGTCTTTAACATGGTTGGGAAGGTCATTCCACATTCTGGGCCCCTTGATTTGTAGAGCATTTCTGGTTTGATTAAGTCGTACTCTAGGAATATCAAAACTGTATTTATTTCTGGTGTGGTGCTCATGGGTTCTGTTACAACCTTCTATGAAGCTTTTGAGATCAGGATTGGCATTACAGTCTAGCGTTTTATATATGTATAATACACATGAGAGAATGTGCAGTGACTTAATGTCTAACATATTCAGGGATTTGAGTAGGGGTACCGAGTGATGTCTGGGGCCAGAATTGGATATTGTCCTAATAGCAGCTTTGTGTTGAGTAATTAGAGGACGTAAGTGATTTTGGGTAGTAGAGCCCCAAGCACAAATACCATAGTTGAGATATGGATAGATAAGGGAGTAATAGAGAGTCACCAGGGCAGGGCGTGGTACATAATATCTGATCTTAGAAAGAATGCCCACCGTTTTTGAAACTTTTTTTGATATGTTTAGAATGTGTCCCTGGAAATTCAGCTTGTGGTCAATGAGAATGCCAAGGAATTTGCCATCTAATTTGTTACAAATTTGGGTATTGTTTATTTTGAGATTTATTTGATTAGAGGATTTATTGCCAAACAGAATATAGAAAGTTTTGTCAATGTTAGGGGTGAGTTTGTTGGCAGTTAGCCACAGATGGACTTTATTTAGCTCAGTATTTACTGTGGCATTTAGAGCAAGGGGATCAGGACTGGAGTAAATGAAGGTTGTGTCGTCAGCAAATAGAATTGGTTTGAGGTGTTGGGAGGCATTTGGAAGGTCATTAATGTAGATGAGAAAGAGGAGAGAGCCAAGTATGCTGCCCTGGGGAACACCAATGTTGATGGGTAGGGTGGGAGAAATTGTATTATTCACAGAAACACATTGGAGCCTGTCAGTAAGGTAGGATTTGAGGAATTGTAGGGAGTGTCCTCTGACACCATAATGATGTAATTTAAGAAGAAGGTTTTGGTGGTTGACAGTATCGAAAGCTTTACGCAGGTCCACAAATAACCCAACAGGGAACTCATTTTTATCAAGAGCTGTATGAATCGAGTTAAGCATACTAATAAGTGCATCGTTAGTGCTTTTTTTGGGCCTGAAGCCATATTGGCAAGGGCTAAGTATATTGAGTTTGGCTAGATATGAGTAAAGCTGCTTATAGATTAGTTTTTCAAAAATTTTTGACAAGTTTGGCAGGATTGATATAGGTCTGTAGTTGTTAACATCTGTGAGATCACCACATTTGTGGACAGGCGTTACTCTCGCTTTTTTTAGAATATCTGGAAAGGTTTGGAGTTCAAGTGACTTGTTGAAGAGCAAAGCAATAGCAGGGGCTAAAGATCTGGAGGCTTTTTTGTAGATTAAAGTTGGTATCTCCTCAAGGGCACCAGACTTGGTTTTAAGGGAAAGGATTATCTCATTGACGTCAATGGAATTAATAGGCTTTAGGTACAGAGACTGGGGATAGTTCCCTGTAAGATAGTCCTTAATGTCAGTACTGGAAGATGGAATATCATTAGCAAGGGATGAATCAATGGAAGAGAAGAACCTATTGAACTCTACAGCAGAATCAGAGGCAGAAAGCTGACCATCGTTATTAGACAGGAGAGTCGGTTTGTTATTTAAAGACTTCTTTGATCCCAATATTTGTGAAATTGTTCTCCATGTTTGTTTAATGTTGCTCTTTATTTGGGTAAATTTATCTTCGTAGTATTTAGTTTTGGCTCGTCTAATTATCTTAGATAGCAATAATGAGTAATTCTTTGAGAATTCTTTGGAGACAATTCCTAACCTATACTTTTTCTCAAGGTCATGTTTTTTATTAATAGATTTAAGTATTCCCTTTGTAAGCCAGGGATTGTTAAGCCTTTTGGTTGTGACTTGTTTTGTAAGCATAGGACAGTGGGTATTATAAAGGCTAAGAGTTTTTAGAAGAAAAGATTGAACTGCTAGGTTGATGTCCTCTATGTTACCTAACTCGGACTCCCAGTTGACATTATCAGTAGCAGTTATAAAATTGTCTATAGCAGTTTCATTGTGTAGTCTAAAACGTATCTCTCTTGACTCAAGAGGTGGTTTGCTAATGTTAGTTAAGAGAAATGTGGGGTAGTGGTCTGTAGTGCTATCGGTGATTATACCTGAAGTAAGCGGAGAGGTTATATTTGTCCAGATGTGATCTAGAGTCGTGGCAGTGCTATCAGTGATTCTAGTAGGTCTAGTGATTAAGGGTATGAGGAAGCAGGAATTCATACAGTTGAGGAAGCTAACAGCAGTAGGGTGTTCTGGCTCGCAGAGGTCAATATTAAAGTCCCCTGCGATAATTAGGTGGTTTTTGTTCAGTCTGTTATCAAGTATTAGATTTCTAAGGTTTGAGTTGAATTCAGACACATCAGTGTTTCCTATACTCATATTTGGCTTTATCTGCATTTATAATTAAGCCTAACTTGTGACAGGTTATACCAAGTATGTTAAGAGCAGTTTGAATTTTGTTCCCGGAAGTGCCTTGTATAAGAATGTCATCAGCATATATGATCGTCGTGACCCCTGGAGGATACATCTCTGATACTAATCTGTTCATTAATACATTGAATAAGGTGGGACTTAATACTTCCCCTTGTGGGGTACCTAACTGAAACCTCCGTTCCTCAGACATGTATCCCTGATAATACACCTGACCTTTTCTGCCTTGTAGATAATCCCTTATCCAGTGTAGCAATCTCCCTGTTATTCCCAGATTGGCTAATTCGTATAAGATTACTTATAATAATAATAATAATAATAATTTTTATTTAGGCAAAGGTACATACATAAAGAGATTTTACAAAGTTTGTTGGTTTTATAGATAGAGCTAGTACATACAATGCCTAAAGCCACTATTACGCAAAGCGTTTCGGGCAGGAAAAAAAACACTACTGACTAAAGCTTAAAACTAATGGGTAAAAAGAAAAAAATGCGTTGAGTACAAATAAAAATAGAGGTAAAAGAGGGGGGAACATTGTTGAAAAAAACAGCACAAATACAATTACAAATTATTACAGAAAATTACATTAAAACAGCGTTGATTTGAAAAAAAACAAAAAAAAAAAAACATACATGGGTTGACAATAGAGGGGTAAGGTAGGTTACAGGGAATTTATTAGGTATAGCTTCGTTTTTAACTTAAACTGGTTGAGAGAGGTACTGTCTTTAACATGGTTGGGAAGGTCATTCCACATTCTGGGCCCCTTGATTTGTAGAGCATTTCTGGTTTGATTAAGTCGTACTCTAGGAATATCAAAACTGTATTTATTTCTGGTGTGGTGCTCATGGGTTCTGTTACAACCTTCTATGAAGCTTTTGAGATCAGGATTGGCATTACAGTCTAGCGTTTTATATATGTATAATACACATGAGAGAATGTGCAGTGACTTAATGTCTAACATATTCAGGGATTTGAGTAGGGGTACCGAGTGATGTCTGGGGCCAGAATTGGATATTGTCCTAATAGCAGCTTTGTGTTGAGTAATTAGAGGACGTAAGTGATTTTGGGTAGTAGAGCCCCAAGCACAAATACCATAGTTGAGATATGGATAGATAAGGGAGTAATAGAGAGTCACCAGGGCAGGGCGTGGTACATAATATCTGATCTTAGAAAGAATGCCCACCGTTTTTGAAACTTTTTTTGATATGTTTAGAATGTGTCCCTGGAAATTCAGCTTGTGGTCAATGAGAATGCCAAGGAATTTGCCATCTAATTTGTTACAAATTTGGGTATTGTTTATTTTGAGATTTATTTGATTAGAGGATTTATTGCCAAACAGAATATAGAAAGTTTTGTCAATGTTAAGGGTGAGTTTGTTGGCAGTTAGCCACAGATGGACTTTATTTAGCTCAGTATTTACTGTGGCATTTAGAGCAAGGGGATCAGGACTGGAGTAAATGAAGGTTGTGTCGTCAGCAAATAGGATTGGTTTGAGGTGTTGGGAGGCATTTGGAAGGTCATTAATGTAGATGAGAAAGAGGAGAGAGCCAAGTATGCTGCCCTGGGGAACACCAATGTTGATGGGTAGGGTGGGAGAAATTGTATTATTCACAGAAACACATTGGAGCCTGTCAGTAAGGTAGGATTTGAGGTATTGTAGGGAGTGTCCTCTGACACCATAATGATGTAATTTAAGAAGAAGGTTTTGGTGGTTGACAGTATCGAAAGCTTTACGCAGGTCCACAAATAACCCAACAGGGAACTCATTTTTATCAAGAGCTGTATGAATCGAGTTAAGCATACTAATAAGTGCATCGTTAGTGCTTTTTTTGGGCCTGAAGCCATATTGGCAAGGGCTAAGTATATTGAGTTTGGCTAGATATGAGTAAAGCTGCTTATAGATTAGTTTTTCAAAAATTTTTGACAAGTTTGGCAGGATTGATATAGGTCTGTAGTTGTTAACATCTGTGAGATCACCACATTTGTGGACAGGCGTTACTCTCGCTTTTTTTAGAATATCTGGAAAGGTTTGGAGTTCAAGTGACTTGTTGAAGAGCAAAGCAATAGCAGGGGCTAAAGATCTGGAGGCTTTTTTGTAGATTAAAGTTGGTATCTCCTCAAGGGCACCAGACTTGGTTTTAAGGGAAAGGATTATCTCATTGACGTCAATGGAATTAATAGGCTTTAGGTACAGAGACTGGGGATAGTTCCCTGTAAGATAGTCCTTAATGTCAGTACTGGAAGATGGAATATCATTAGCAAGGGATGAATCAATGGAAGAGAAGAACCTATTGAACTCTACAGCAGAATCAGAGGCAGAAAGCTGACCATCGTTATTAGACAGGAGAGTCGGTTTGTTATTTAAAGACTTCTTTGATCCCAATATTTGTGAAATTGTTCTCCATGTTTGTTTAATGTTGCTCTTTATTTGGGTAAATTTATCTTCGTAGTATTTAGTTTTGGCTCGTCTAATTATCTTAGATAGCAATAATGAGTAATTCTTTGAGAATTCTTTGGAGACAATTCCTAACCTATACTTTTTCTCAAGGTCATGTTTTTTATTAATAGATTTAAGTATTCCCTTTGTAAGCCAGGGATTGTTAAGCCTTTTGGTTGTGACTTGTTTTGTAAGCATAGGACAGTGGGTATTATAAAGGCTAAGAGTTTTTAGAAGAAAAGATTGAACTGCTAGGTTGATGTCCTCTATGTTACCTAACTCGGACTCCCAGTTGACATTATCAGTAGCAGTTATAAAATTGTCTATAGCAGTTTCATTGTGTAGTCTAAAACGTATCTCTCTTGACTCAAGAGGTGGTTTGCTAATGTTAGTTAAGAGAAATGTGGGGTAGTGGTCTGTAGTGCTATCGGTGATTATACCTGAAGTAAGCGGAGAGGTTATATTTGTCCAGATGTGATCTAGAGTCGTGGCAGTGCTATCAGTGATTCTAGTAGGTCTAGTGATTAAGGGTATGAGGAAGCAGGAATTCATACAGTTGAGGAAGCTAACAGCAGTAGGGTGTTCTGGCTCGCAGAGGTCAATATTAAAGTCCCCTGCGATAATTAGGTGGTTTTTGTTCAGTCTGTTATCAAGTATTAGATTTCTAAGGTTTGAGTTGAATTCAGACACATCAGTGTTTCCTATACTCATATTTGGCTTTATCTGCATTTATAACTAAGCCTAACTTGTGACAGGTTATACCAAGTATGTTAAGAGCAGTTTGAATTTTGTTCCCGGAAGTGCCTTGTATAAGAATGTCATCAGCATATATGATCGTCGTGACCCCTGGAGGATACATCTCTGATACTAATCTGTTCATTAATACATTGAATAAGGTGGGACTTAATACTTCCCCTTGTGGGGTACCTAACTGAAACCTCCGTTCCTCAGACATGTATCCCTGATAATACACCTGACCTTTTCTGCCTTGTAGATAATCCCTTATCCAGTGTAGCAATCTCCCTGTTATTCCCAGATTGGCTAATTCGTATAAGATTACTTATAATAATAATAATAATAATAATTTTTATTTAGGCAAAGGTACATACATAAAGAGATTTTACAAAGTTTGTTGGTTTTATAGATAGAGCTAGTACATACAATGCCTAAAGCCACTATTACGCAAAGCGTTTCGGGCAGGAAAAAAAACACTACTGACTAAAGGTTAAAACTTATGGGTAAAAAGAAAAAAATGCGTTGAGTACAAATAAAAATAGAGGTAAAAGAGGGGGGAACATTGTTGAAAAAAACAGCACAAATACAATTACAAATTATTACAGAAAATTACATTAAAACAGCGTTGATTTGAAAAAAAAAAAAAAAAAAAAAAACATACATGGGTTGACAATAGAGGGGTAAGGTAGGTTACAGGGAATTTATTAGGTATAGCTTCGTTTTTAACTTAAACTGGTTGAGAGAGGTACTGTCTTTAACATGGTTGGGAAGGTCATTCCACATTCTGGGCCCCTTGATTTGTAGAGCATTTCTGGTTTGATTAAGTCGTACTCTAGGAATATCAAAACTGTATTTATTTCTGGTGTGGTGCTCATGGGTTCTGTTACAACCTTCTATGAAGCTTTTGAGATCAGGATTGGCATTACAGTCTAGCGTTTTATATATGTATAATACACATGAGAGAATGTGCAGTGACTTAATGTCTAACATATTCAGGGATTTGAGTAGGGGTACCGAGTGATGTCTGGGGCCAGAATTGGATATTGTCCTAATAGCAGCTTTGTGTTGAGTAATTAGAGGACGTAAGTGATTTTGGGTAGTAGAGCCCCAAGCACAAATACCATAGTTGAGATATGGATAGATAAGGGAGTAATAGAGAGTCACCAGGGCAGGGCGTGGTACATAATATCTGATCTTAGAAAGAATGCCCACCGTTTTTGAAACTTTTTTTGATATGTTTAGAATGTGTCCCTGGAAATTCAGCTTGTGGTCAATGAGAATGCCAAGGAATTTGCCATCTAATTTGTTACAAATTTGGGTATTGTTTATTTTGAGATTTATTTGATTAGAGGATTTATTGCCAAACAGAATATAGAAAGTTTTGTCAATGTTAGGGGTGAGTTTGTTGGCAGTTAGCCACAGATGGACTTTATTTAGCTCAGTATTTACTGTGGCATTTAGAGCAAGGGGATCAGGACTGGAGTAAATGAAGGTTGTGTCGTCAGCAAATAGAATTGGTTTGAGGTGTTGGGAGGCATTTGGAAGGTCATTAATGTAGATGAGAAAGAGGAGAGAGCCAAGTATGCTGCCCTGGGGAACACCAATGTTGATGGGTAGGGTGGGAGAAATTGTATTATTCACAGAAACACATTGGAGCCTGTCAGTAAGGTAGGATTTGAGGAATTGTAGGGAGTGTCCTCTGACACCATAATGATGTAATTTAAGAAGAAGGTTTTGGTGGTTGACAGTATCGAAAGCTTTACGCAGGTCCACAAATAACCCAACAGGGAACTCATTTTTATCAAGAGCTGTATGAATCGAGTTAAGCATACTAATAAGTGCATCGTTAGTGCTTTTTTTGGGCCTGAAGCCATATTGGCAAGGGCTAAGTATATTGAGTTTGGCTAGATATGAGTAAAGCTGCTTATAGATTAGTTTTTCAAAAATTTTTGACAAGTTTGGCAGGATTGATATAGGTCTGTAGTTGTTAACATCTGTGAGATCACCACATTTGTGGACAGGCGTTACTCTCGCTTTTTTTAGAATATCTGGAAAGGTTTGGAGTTCAAGTGACTTGTTGAAGAGCAAAGCAATAGCAAGGGCTAAAGATCTGGAGGCTTTTTTGTAGATTAAAGTTGGTATCTCCTCAAGGGCACCAGACTTGGTTTTAAGGGAAAGGATTATCTCATTGACGTCAATGGAATTAATAGGCTTTAGGTACAGAGACTAGGGATAGTTCCCTGTAAGATAGTCCTTAATGTCAGTACTGGAAGATGGAATATCATTAGCAAGGGATGAATCAATGGAAGAGAAGAACCTATTGAACTCTACAGCAGAATCAGAGGCTGAAAGCTGACCATCGTTATTAGACAGGAGAGTCGGTTTGTTATTTAAAGACTTCTTTGATCCCAATATTTGTGAAATTGTTCTCCATGTTTGTTTAATGTTGCTCTTTATTTGGGTAAATTTATCTTCGTAGTATTTAGTTTTGGCTCGTCTAATTATCTTAGATAGCAATAATGAGTAATTCTTTGAGAATTCTTTGGAGACAATTCCTAACCTATACTTTTTCTCAAGGTCATGTTTTTTATTAATAGATTTAAGTATTCCCTTTGTAAGCCAGGGATTGTTAAGCCTTTTGGTTGTGACTTGTTTTGTAAGCATAGGACAGTGGGTATTATAAAGGCTAAGAGTTTTTAGAAGAAAAGATTGAACTGCTAGGTTGATGTCCTCTATGTTACCTAACTCGGACTCCCAGTTGACATTATCAGTAGCAGTTATAAAATTGTCTATAGCAGTTTCATTGTGTAGTCTAAAACGTATCTCTCTTGACTCAAGAGGTGGTTTGCTAATGTTAGTTAAGAGAAATGTGGGGTAATTGTCTGTAGTGCTATCGGTGATTATACCGGAAGTAAGCGGAGAGGTTATATTTGTCCAGATGTGATCTAGAGTCGTGGCAGTGCTATCAGTGATTCTAGTAGGTCTAGTGATTAAGGGTATGAGGAAGCAGGAATTCATACAGTTGAGGAAGCTAACAGCAGTAGGGTGTTCTGGCTCGCAGAGGTCAATATTAAAGTCCCCTGCGATAATTAGGTGGTTTTTGTTCAGTCTGTTATCAAGTATTAGATTTCTAAGGTTTGAGTTGAATTCAGACACATCAGTGTTTCCTATACTCATATTTGGCTTTATCTGCATTTATAACTAAGCCTAACTTGTGACAGGTTGTACCAAGTATGTTAAGAGCAGTTTGAATTTTGTTCCCGGAAGTGCCTTGTATAAGAATGTCATCAGCATATATGATCGTCATGACCCCTGGAGGATACATCTCTGATACTAATCTGTTCATTAATACATTGAATAAGGTGGGACTTAATACTTCCCCTTGTGGGGTACCTAACTGAAACCTCCGTTCCTCAGACATGTATCCCTGATAATACACCTGACCTTTTCTGCCTTGTAGATAATCCCTTATCCAGTGTAGCAATCTCCCTGTTATTCCTAGATTGGCTAATTCGTATAAGATTACTTATAATAATAATAATAATAATAATTTTTATTTAGGCAAAGGTACATACATAAAGAGATTTTACAAAGTTTGTTGGTTTTATAGATAGAGCTAGTACATACAATGCCTAAAGCCACTATTACGCAAAGCGTTTCGGGCAGGAAAAAAAACACTACTGACTAAAGCTTAAAACTAATGGGTAAAAAGAAAAAAATGCGTTGAGTACAAATAAAAATAGAGGTAAAAGAGGGGGGAACATTGTTGAAAAAAACAGCACAAATACAATTACAAATTATTACAGAAAATTACATTAAAACAGCGTTGATTTGAAAAAAAAAAAAAAAAAAAAAAACATACATGGGTTGACAATAGAGGGGTAAGGTAGGTTACAGGGAATTTATTAGGTATAGCTTCGTTTTTAACTTAAACTGGTTGAGAGAGGTACTGTCTTTAACATGGTTGGGAAGGTCATTCCACATTCTGGGCCCCTTGATTTGTAGAGCATTTCTGGTTTGATTAAGTCGTACTCTAGGAATATCAAAACTGTATTTATTTCTGGTGTGGTGCTCATGGGTTCTGTTACAACCTTCTATGAAGCTTTTGAGATCAGGATTGGCATTACAGTCTAGCGTTTTATATATGTATAATACACATGAGAGAATGTGCAGTGACTTAATGTCTAACATATTCAGGGATTTGAGTAGGGGTACCGAGTGATGTCTGGGGCCAGAATTGGATATTGTCCTAATAGCAGCTTTGTGTTGAGTAATTAGAGGACGTAAGTGATTTTGGGTAGTAGAGCCCCAAGCACAAATACCATAGTTGAGATATGGATAGATAAGGGAGTAATAGAGAGTCACCAGGGCAGGGCGTGGTACATAATATCTGATCTTAGAAAGAATGCCCACCGTTTTTGAAACTTTTTTTGATATGTTTAGAATGTGTCCCTGGAAATTCAGCTTGTGGTCAATGAGAATGCCAAGGAATTTGCCATCTAATTTGTTACAAATTTGGGTATTGTTTATTTTGAGATTTATTTGATTAGAGGATTGTGAGATTTTTCTCTACGCCTACCTCCCTTAAGAGGTGGACTACAAGTTTAAAGTCTGCTCACGGCAGTTAAGCATGAGTCCAGTAGAAAAAAGGAAAAGCGGGAGCAAACCGCCAGGCCTCCACCAACAAGGGTGAAAACCTGTCCACAATTGGCCGCTGGCTCCTTCTAGTTAAACAGGACGATAAAACTAATAAAGGGTAACCGACGGGTTCTCACAATCAAATATTTATATTTGAAGTGGCGCTATGAATTGGAATTCGAATTCCCAAGAACAGCCGCCTTATCAAGATCACATCAACATTTAATGATATTATGCAGAAATATAGTGGAATAATATGGTTGAAGGGTTGACATCAAAGACTGTTTTCTATAACATAACAATTTATTAATAACAAGAGACTAACTACTACATTACCGAGTTTACGTTACGTTAATGTCAATCCAGTGGCACGATAACAAACAGCTAACTAGCAACCCTTGCTGTGAGGCTGCATACTGAACTAACCTGAACACAGGTGTGCCCACTGATGACGCAATATTGCAAATCAAAGAAAAATATCACAGACTAAGTTACACCACAGCGAATGGTTACGTTATTGTACATCAAGTGGCATTTGCAACACAGCTATTCAACAACCCCTCGAGAAGTGACAGCAGGCTCCATCTTGCTGACACTTCGGGCTGATAACATGAACTAACTGAACAAATGAAGGATCCACTGAAACAAAGACACAAGCAGGCAATCAATAGTGTCACGGTTTCCCTGACAGCTACTATAATCACAAGCTTAGGAGTCCTCCCGCCCCCCAGGAGAGACCCACGTAACTAGGCGGGAGTCTAACAGTGACTCCCCCCTATCACAACCCCGTGTGAACACTCTTTGCAACTCCCACTAAGAAGTTGCCCTGTTGTAACCCGATACACCGACAGGCAAGGCGGGAATTCTGGGACACAGCTCCACAGATCCCTAGTATGACTCTACTCTCGTCACCAGACGACAACCAAAAGAAATTGCCTGAAGTGATTAATTACGTTAATTGACTGATCGCAGCAGTCAGCAACAAAGTACCACGGTAATCACAAACAATTGTCTCCCACTAGACAACAACATGATGATACTCTACGTTAATCTTTAACACTTGTCTCTCTCTTGTTAACAATAACTCAACATATTACAACACACTTGACTCCTTGCAAGTATTCAGTGAGTAATTCTCAATTAAGGTCAAACGGACCACTAATTACATCCCCATTGAGTTACGTTAACTAAGCCTACCCTAACTTGGTAGCTTCTCCACAGTCTGTGTCAAAAAATTACTAGTGAGTGTTAATTACCCTAATTAACCCACTAATTACTGAGCCATTAATTAACTGTCACCAGGACCGATAATTAACCATCCATAAATACGTCTCACTCCGCACTGCCTAAGCAGGTCTCATCCAACACTGTGAATTCACGGGAAAGGAGTTAATTACCCTAATTAACAAGATGTGCCAATAATCCACTGTCCTCAGACAGGATATGATTAATACAACGATTTATGCTAGCTCCATGACCTCGCTTTACCGAGTCACCGGAGCTCTCCAATGCTAATTACTCCACTAATTAACATGAGCCACTAATGCTATACCCCTGAAAGGTAATTAGTCTCGAGCATATTACGTTAACACAAATACTGACAGACTCTGACAGAACCTCTCCCACTACGTGAATTCATGATGAGAAGGCTAATTACATAATTAGCTAGAGTGGTCAATTAACTGTCACATGGACAATTAATTGCTCCCGAGACGTATCTCATTCTCGCTCAACACTGTTCCCTCTTATAACAGCCCTCACTCACTCCCCAATACTAAGTGTGCACCCCTTATCCAGTTAATTACCCCTTAATTAACTCACTGAATCCTTAAGTCCTCAACATAACTTAAAGAACAAAGTAACCCCAGCGTTACATAGGTCACACTATAATGGCATGCAACAACATATCAGCACTACCCACATATAGTTGCAGCACTGCAACTCGCTAATTACTGTGCCCACACAATAAAACACACGGTTGTGCAACACACACAAGTATACTAATATTACTGCCCCTCCTCTTCTTTTATTTGCACCCGATTGCAAAGGAATACTGTGAACACACACATACTTCAGCCAGGCAATTAACCCATCAATTGCCTGCTCTCATTAAGTACTGAAAATTCCCCTGAATAATCCTAGAGGTCCCTTACCCTCAACACAGTTCCTGGGGCAATAATATTGTATACTGATAACAACACTGCACAAACCTGCAACATAATGATGCCGTCAGCATACCCCACATGCTAATGACATCATTAGGCACTCGGTCAGCAATCACCTCTACTGACTACCACACAATCACAGTACATAGACATGCAAATGAACACATAGAAATGGCCTTCACCTACTCTCTGAAAATTATATCACCAAGTAATATGTACTAATTACACAGACTTCAGGGGTCCTCACTGACACTCCTGACTACCTCTAATGATTATAATTTTACTGTACTCTATGGCATTAATCCAGCCTGAACGATTATATAGAATAGACAGGCTGGATCACTTATATGGTAAATCTCTACACTGACTGGTCACATCCTCTAGTCAGTCTACCAACATACTACCATACAGCGTGGTCCCGTGTATAATCTCTATCTCCAGGTACCGCCCCTACCCGACATCTGGATTCCACTGACAGCTGCCCCCCAGCTGTTTTTTTCCTGGCCTGGCGAGGCTCTGAGATAACTCTTACCGGGAACATCCACCGGTACTCATCACACTGTAATAGTACTCATTTCTACTCATTACTACTGCCTTATTTTTCCTCATTCCCAAAACTGACTACCACACTTAGCTTTTAGCTGACACACTTAGCTGGCTTGCTCCTCATGCGTCGACAAGATGTGGCCCTAGGCTGTCCCGGGAAAGTGGCCAAGGCAGGTGGCCACAGCGCCCCTCCCGAGCTGAGAGAGGGGGGGTTGGGTGGCCTGGGGTGGCCGGCTCGCGGGTGGCCTGGGTGGCCGCCTCGCGGGCAGGCGGGTGGGTGGCCTGGGGTGGCCGGCGCGCGGGCAGGCGCGGGTGGCCACGGGTGGCCGCGGGCTGGCAGGCTGCCGCCCACAGGAGTACCCATGCGGCTGGGGAATCTCCACCCCATCACTCTAGAACCATGCCTTTGTTCTACACTGGGGTGACAATGGTTGGTGGCGTCCAAAGGCGGCGTCCCCCTACTGACGCAGCCTGGAGGAATGCAGAGTCCAACATGGGCCTGCAATCACACATACGCGTACACTGGCCAACATCAATTGTCCATTGCCACTAGACAGGATGCTCAGACCCGAGGGATGAGGGATCAATCTGATACTCCACGAGGCTTCTGCCAGCCTGCCTCATGCGTTCACACAGTCAACTGTCCCTTAACTTTTTACTGTTTCTACCGTAAATCCCTGGCCCCAATTCACTTAATTAGGCCTTGAGACAACCCCTGATGGCAGGAGTGCCACCAATCGAGTAATTTGGACGACAGAAGCGATTAACAGGGGGTGGAGGCGGCAAGCGTGCCGCCCCACCCAAACACCTCTTCCTTCCCTGGCCGCCCAATTCAAACTCCCAGATTTCGCGGGCTAAGGGTACCAGATACCCATACCTACTCCCTACAATCCCTAGACCAATCAGCTTGGAGCCGGCACAGCTCCTCGTGCCGCCCCCAATCAGAATTCTTCGCGCCAAAACTAGGCTTGGACCACACGTGCCCCAAACCAATCACCTCTCTCCGTCACCCTCGGCGTCTTGTGACGTCACAAGGAGGAGGAGGCCTAAGGAGTGGCGTGATGTCTCCCATGTGGGGGGGGAAGAGGCAGCGCTCACCCCACTCTCCCCCCCACCTCTAACGGTTTTAGTCAAGTATCCTCTCACACTCACTCTCAACTCACATCCTATTCCACAGAAACAGGAAAATCTCTGTAATTCTCTCTACAGAGCAATCACAGACTTCTAACTACTCTCAAGTGATAGTTCTTGACATAAGCTTTCATTCAACACCCAACAAGCATATGTTATTTTTTTGAAAGCTTCAATTTCTAGAGTGTCTAGCCTGCTCTAGAAACTAGGAAAACTAGCTGAGGGATCTAGATCCCTCACACAACCTCCCACTAAAGAATATATTTTCCTGCAAGGAAAATACATTCAAAACACCAGCTAGTTTTTCTGCACACACCTGCCCAACAGGTGTACTAGCTAAACAAGTGTGGAGTGTGAAACTCTGTTTCCTATCCATCCTGGCCTGAGGGTCTCTGTGCACTACCACCGGATCACCCTGGTGGTGCTGCCCGACCTTGTAGTGGCAACATGTTCGGCTCCAGCTCTGGTCCTGGCCGGTTCAACACCTCGCAACCATTTCCATCACTGGACCTCCCATTTCCATCCTCGGTCTGTGTCATACTGGACACATGAGCAACACATTGGTGTGGCCTTACCGGTGAAGCACTTCTACACTCCCCTCAGCCTACAAAAGACTTACTGTCAGTCCTCCACCTGACCTAGCAACAAGTTGACAGGATCACTCTCACTGTCCAACTGCCCAACACCAGCCGGTCTTGCTCTACCGACTGAACTATCTGGGAGAAAACCCTCTTCTACAAGTACCTATGCTCCCCTACTGAGCCTGGGGTCCCTCCCTTGCTTCTCCTAGGTCCCCCTACTCTAACAAGGACTCAAGCACAACTTTTGACATCTGTCAAACCCTCTTGTCTAGTTCTCCCCTGGACCTAACTTGGAATGTGATCAGCATTCCCTCTGCAGATCTACTATAACCCTTTACCAAGGCAATCCTTAAAGAACAAAATCATTATGCTGCTGGGGACCTTAACCATGGAAAATCACCAGCCCAAAATGACCCTTGCCATCTCGCATTGGCAGCCTTTCTTCAAAAGGCGCTCGATGTATGCATCCATCGAATCGTCTTTCTCAGAACTGCCAAGCTAGGCATCTTTACCTTCATACCTTGTCACCGGGTTAAGTGCACTAGGGTGGGTTTGTCTTCCCTTCCCTGTGTGAGATTGCCTCCTTGCAATCTGCACTTGAGCCAGCACTGACTTGCTGCGCTCTCACCATCAGGCTCGAACTCGGCCTTGCTGTCACCTCTGCAAACGGGAGCCTCTGCTCAACCTCTCTAGTGACTACCATGAATTCTTCCTGGGGTTGTACAGTCCCCACTCTGGCAAGAAATTCCATCACCTGTCTAACTACAGATGAATTACTCTACTTCTCTAAAGAAGTCTACTTGGATCCTACTCTGGTGGCGCGACCTCCCACTAAGATCCTACTGTGTAACAATAACTACACTCCTATGACACCCTTGACAACTACAGTGTCGTCCAATAAGACCTCTCACACTTGAGGTCACTTCTAGAAGCTTCTTCTACCCTAAGGTAGGTGGTGTCTTGCACCTCAGGCAGATCCTGAGTGCACTCTTGCAACCACTGTTGCACGCTGGCTGTGTGTCCACGACACCTGCTGCTGAGCTGACACCCCTCACCAATGAGTGTGTCAATGTCCACTAGCTCGCAGCCACAAAAAGCCAGACAGATTTCCCCATATCTACCATGAAATACCTCTTTCATACTGTGTGTGTGTGGTGTGTGTACCTACGTGTGACAACCGTGCACAAAACATACCTCCAACAATACTGTTCCACAATATTCTGCAACGATATTTTATGTTACTATAAAAATTCAATAAGACTACTCTTCATGGGCTCGAACCCAAGTTGCATAGCCCCACGTTGGGCGCCAGTTGTGAGATTTTTCTCTACGCCTACCTCCCTTAAGAGGTGGACTACAAGTTTAAAGTCTGCTCACGGCAGTTAAGCATGAGTCCAGTAGAAAAAAGGAAAAGCGGGAGCAAACCGCCAAGCCTCCACCAACAAGGGTGAAAACCTGTCCACAATTGGCCGCTGGCTCCTTCTAGTTAAACAGGACGATAAAACTAATAAAGGGTAACCGACGGGTTCTCACAATCAAATATTTATATTTGAAGTGGCGCTATGAATTGGAATTCGAATTCCCAAGAACAGCCGCCTTATCAAGATCACATCAACATTTAATGATATTATGCAGAAATATAGTGGAATAATATGGTTGAAGGGTTGACATCAAAGACTGTTTTCTATAACATAACAATTTATTAATAACAAGAGACTAACTACTACATTACCGCGTTTACGTTACGTTAATGTCAATCCAGTGGCACGATAACAAACAGCTAACTAGCAACCCTTGCTGTGAGGCTGCATACTGAACTAACCTGAACACAGGTGTGCCCACTGATGACGCAATATTGCAAATCAAAGAAAAATATCACAGACTAAGTTACACCACAGCGAATGGTTACGTTATTGTACATCAAGTGGCATTTGCAACACAGCTATTCAACAACCCCTCGAGAAGTGACAGCAGGCTCCATCTTGCTGACACTTCGGGCTGATAACATGAACTAACTGAACAAATGAAGGATCCACTGAAACAAAGACACAAGCAGGCAATCAATAGTGTCACGGTTTCCCTGACAGCTACTATAATCACAAGCTTAGGAGTCCTCCCGCCCCCCAGGAGAGACCCACGTAACTAGGCGGGAGTCTAACAGTGACTCCCCCCTATCACAACCCCGTGTGAACACTCTTTGCAACTCCCACTAAGAAGTTGCCCTGTTGTAACCCGATACACCGACAGGCAAGGCGGGAATTCTGGGACACAGCTCCACAGATCCCTAGTATGACTCTACTCTCGTCACCAGACGACAACCAAAAGAAATTGCCTGAAGTGATTAATTACGTTAATTGACTGATCGCAGCAGTCAGCAACAAAGTACCACGGTAATCACAAACAATTGTCTCCCACTAGACAACAACATGATGATACTCTACGTTAATCTTTAACACTTGTCTCTCTCTTGTTAACAATAACTCAACATATTACAACACACTTGACTCCTTGCAAGTATTCAGTGAGTAATTCTCAATTAAGGTCAAACGGACCACTAATTACATCCCCATTGAGTTACGTTAACTAAGCCTACCCTAACTTGGTAGCTTCTCCACAGTCTGTGTCAAAAAATTACTAGTGAGTGTTAATTACCCTAATTAACCCACTAATTACTGAGCCATTAATTAACTGTCACCAGGACCGATAATTAACCATCCATAAATACGTCTCACTCCGCACTGCCTAAGCAGGTCTCATCCAACACTGTGAATTCACGGGAAAGGAGTTAATTACCCTAATTAACAAGATGTGCCAATAATCCACTGTCCTCAGACAGGATATGATTAATACAACGATTTATGCTAGCTCCATGACCTCGCTTTACCGAGTCACCGGAGCTCTCCAATGCTAATTACTCCACTAATTAACATGAGCCACTAATGCTATACCCCTGAAAGGTAATTAGTCTCGAGCATATTACGTTAACACAAATACTAACAGACTCTGACAGAACCTCTCCCACTACGTGAATTCATGATGAGAAGGCTAATTACATAATTAGCTAGAGTGGTCAATTAACTGTCACATGGACAATTAATTGCTCCCGAGACGTATCTCATTCTCGCTCAACACTGTTCCCTCTTATAACAGCCCTCACTCACTCCCCAATACTAAGTGTGCACCCCTTATCCAGTTAATTACCCCTTAATTAACTCACTGAATCCTTAAGTCCTCAACATAACTTAAAGAACAAAGTAACCCCAGCGTTACATAGGTCACACTATAATGGCATGCAACAACATATCAGCACTACCCACATATAGTTGCAGCACTGCAACTCGCTAATTACTGTGCCCACACAATAAAACACACGGTTGTGCAACACACACAAGTATACTAATATTACTGCCCCTCCTCTTCTTTTATTTGCACCCGATTGCAAAGGAATACTGTGAACACACACATACTTCAGCCAGGCAATTAACCCATCAATTGCCTGCTCTCATTAAGTACTGAAAATTCCCCTGAATAATCCTAGAGGTCCCTTACCCTCAACACAGTTCCTGGGGCAATAATATTGTATACTGATAACAACACTGCACAAACCTGCAACATAATGATGCCGTCAGCATACCCCACATGCTAATGACATCATTAGGCACTCGGTCAGCAATCACCTCTACTGACTACCACACAATCACAGTACATAGACATGCAAATGAACACATAGAAATGGCCTTCACCTACTCTCTGAAAATTATATCACCAAGTAATATGTACTAATTACACAGACTTCAGGGGTCCTCACTGACACTCCTGACTACCTCTAATGATTATAATTTTACTGTACTCTATGGCATTAATCCAGCCTGAACGATTATATAGAATAGACAGGCTGGATCACTTATATGGTAAATCTCTACACTGACTGGTCACATCCTCTAGTCAGTCTACCAACATACTACCATACAGCGTGGTCCCGTGTATAATCTCTATCTCCAGGTACCGCCCCTACCCGACATCTGGATTCCACTGACAGCTGCCCCCCAGCTGTTTTTTTCCTGGCCTGGCGAGGCTCTGAGATAACTCTTACCGGGAACATCCACCGGTACTCATCACACTGTAATAGTACTCATTTCTACTCATTACTACTGCCTTATTTTTCCTCATTCCCAAAACTGACTACCACACTTAGCTTTTAGCTGACACACTTAGCTGGCTTGCTCCTCATGCGTCGACAAGATGTGGCCCTAGGCTGTCCCGGGAAAGTGGCCAAGGCAGGTGGCCACAGCGCCCCTCCCGAGCTGAGAGAGGGGGGGTTGGGTGGCCTGGGGTGGCCGGCTCGCGGGTGGCCTGGGTGGCCGCCTCGCGGGCAGGCGGGTGGGTGGCCTGGGGTGGCCGGCGCGCGGGCAGGCGCGGGTGGCCACGGGTGGCCGCGGGCTGGCAGGCTGCCGCCCACAGGAGTACCCATGCGGCTGGGGAATCTCCACCCCATCACTCTAGAACCATGCCTTTGTTCTACACTGGGGTGACAATGGTTGGTGGCGTCCAAAGGCGGCGTCCCCCTACTGACGCAGCCTGGAGGAATGCAGAGTCCAACATGGGCCTGCAATCACACATACGCGTACACTGGCCAACATCAATTGTCCATTGCCACTAGACAGGATGCTCAGACCCGAGGGATGAGGGATCAATCTGATACTCCACGAGGCTTCTGCCAGCCTGCCTCATGCGTTCACACAGTCAACTGTCCCTTAACTTTTTACTGTTTCTACCGTAAATCCCTGGCCCCAATTCACTTAATTAGGCCTTGAGACAACCCCTGATGGCAGGAGTGCCACCAATCGAGTAATTTGGACGACAGAAGCGATTAACAGGGGGTGGAGGCGGCAAGCGTGCCGCCCCACCCAAACACCTCTTCCTTCCCTGGCCGCCCAATTCAAACTCCCAGATTTCGCGGGCTAAGGGTACCAGATACCCATACCTACTCCCTACAATCCCTAGACCAATCAGCTTGGAGCCGGCACAGCTCCTCGTGCCGCCCCCAATCAGAATTCTTCGCGCCAAAACTAGGCTTGGACCACACGTGCCCCAAACCAATCACCTCTCTCCGTCACCCTCGGCGTCTTGTGACGTCACAAGGAGGAGGAGGCCTAAGGAGTGGCGTGATGTCTCCCATGTGGGGGGGGGAAGAGGCAGCGCTCACCCCACTCTCCCCCCCACCTCTAACGGTTTTAGTCAAGTATCCTCTCACACTCACTCTCAACTCACATCCTATTCCACAGAAACAGGAAAATCTCTGTAATTCTCTCTACAGAGCAATCACAGACTTCTAACTACTCTCAAGTGATAGTTCTTGACATAAGCTTTCATTCAACACCCAACAAGCATATGTTATTTTTTGAAAGCTTCAATTTCTAGAGTGTCTAGCCTGCTCTAGAAACTAGGAAAACTAGCTGAGGGATCTAGATCCCTCACACATATTGCCAAACATAATATAGAAAGTTTTGTCAATGTTAAGGGTGAGTTTGTTGGCAGTCAGCCACAGATGGACTTTATTTAGCTCAGTATTTACTGTGGCATTTAGAGCAAGGGGATCAGGACTGGAGTAAATGAAGGTTGTGTCGTCAGCAAATAGGATTGGTTTGAGGTGTTGGGAGGCATTTGGAAGGTCATTAATGTAGATGAGAAAGAGGAGAGAGCCAAGTATGCTGCCCTGGGGAACACCAATGTTGATGGGTAGGGTGGGAGAAATTGTATTATTCACAGAAACACATTGGAGCCTGTCAGTAAGGTAGGATTTGAGGTATTGTAGGGAGTGTCCTCTGACACCATAATGATGTAATTTAAGAAGAAGGTTTTGGTGGTTGACAGTATCGAAAGCTTTACGCAGGTCCACAAATAACCCAACAGGGAACTCATTTTTATCAAGAGCTGTATGAATCGAGTTAAGCATACTAATAAGTGCATCGTTAGTGCTTTTTTGGGGCCTGAAGCCATATTGGCAAGGGCTAAGTATATTGAGTTTGGCTAGATATGAGTAAAGCTGCTTATAGATTAGTTTTTCAAAAATTTTTGACAAGTTTGGCAGGATTGATATAGGTCTGTAGTTGTTAACATCTGTGAGATCACCACATTTGTGGACAGGCGTTACTCTCGCTTTTTTTAGAATATCTGGAAAGGTTTGGAGTTCAAGTGACTTGTTGAAGAGCAAAGCAATAGCAGGGGCTAAAGATCTGGAGGCTTTTTTGTAGATTAAAGTTGGTATCTCCTCAAGGGCACCAGACTTGGTTTTAAGGGAAAGGATTATCTCATTGACGTCAATGGAATTAATAGGCTTTAGGTACAGAGACTGGGGATAATTCCCTGTAAGATAGTCCTTAATGTCAGTACTGGAAGATGGAATATCATTAGCAAGGGATGAATCAATGGAATAGAAGAACCTATTGAACTCTACAGCAGAATCAGAGGCTGAAAGCTGACCATCGTTATTAGACAGGAGAGTCGGTTTGTTATTTAAAGACTTCTTTGATCCCAATATTTGTGAAATTGTTCTCCATGTTTGTTTAATGTTGCTCTTTATTTGGGTAAATTTATCTTCGTAGTATTTAGTTTTGGCTCGTCTAATTATCTTAGATAGCAATAATGAGTAATTCTTTGAGAATTCTTTGGAGACAATTCCTAACCTATACTTTTTCTCAAGGTCATGTTTTTTATTAATAGATTTAAGTATTCCCTTTGTAAGCCAGGGATTGTTAAGCCTTTTGGTTGTGACTTGTTTTGTAAGCATAGGACAGTGGGTATTATAAAGGCTAAGAGTTTTTAGAAGAAAAGATTGAACTGCTAGGTTGATGTCCTCTATGTTACCTAACTCGGACTCCCAGTTGACATTATCAGTAGCAGTTATAAAATTGTCTATAGCAGTTTCATTGTGTAGTCTAAAACGTATCTCCCTTGACTCAAGAGGTGGTTTGCTAATGTTAGTTAAGAGAAATGTGGGGTAATTGTCTGTAGTGCTATCGGTGATTATACCTGAAGTAAGCGGAGAGGTTATATTTGTCCAGATGTGATCTAGAGTCGTGGCAGTGCTATCAGTGATTCTAGTAGGTCTAGTGATTAAGGGTATGAGGAAGCAGGAATTCATACAGTTGAGGAAGCTAACAGCAGTAGGGTGTTCTGGCTCGCAGAGGTCAATATTAAAGTCCTCTGCGATAATTAGGTGGTTTTTGTTCAGTCTGTTATCAAGTATTAGATTTCTAAGGTTTGAGTTGAATTCGGACACATCAGTGTTGGGAATTCTATAAACTGCACCCACAGACAGGATAGACTCGGCACCCTTGACTCTGAAGCTGGCGAAGATATACTCCCCATAGCAGTCTCTAGTTCTAATTTCTTTTAGGCATATTAGTTCTTGGTGGTAGTAAAGAGCAGTGCCACCACCTCTCTGAAGTTGACGACAGTTGTGGATTGCTGAGTAGTTAGGCATGTTAAAGAGTTGAGTAGTATCATCTTTCAACCATGTTTCAGTAAGTATAATAAAAGAGAATTTGTTGTCAATAGCTTCAATCAAGGCACTAACATCATCGAAGTGTTTACCTAGGGATCTAACGTTCAAATTGATTACAGAGATATTGTGATTATGAGTTAATACATTGTTTACATCATGTGCTGCAAAATATCTGCAATTTAGATCATTAAAGTGATTATTGTCATAGATAGTGGATAAAAGGTTAAGTTCTGGGTCTATACTTGACTGCATAAAAAAAGCTGATTGCAGGAAAAACAAGAGAAAAAAAAAAGAAAAAAATGTACACAATACTGTGCAAAACAAACACAAAAGGGGCTTACAGGGGTACAATGGAGTAAGGGAGTATGGCTAGGCTAGGCAACCTAGGTAATAAATGAGATTACAGAAAAAAACATATAAACATGGACTATACAAAACACAAGATATAGATATACAAAACAAAAATATAAACAAGACTAAGCAATACAAAAAAAAAAATTGAGCAAAAATGAAAAAATTAGGTAGATTGCTTACAGGTACTCTCAGGTGCACTGTAAGTAACAATAGACAGATAATATATATCAATATAGAAAAGAATGTCACGATACAATAAGATAAGCAATTACATGAACAGATGAAAGACAAATCTGCTGTAAAATAGAAAGTAATTATAGCAAAACACAACAATATAATAATATAACAATACAATAAGAGCTTACAAAGTATTGAGTCTGCTAAATTAGAGAATAATTATGGCAAGACACAACAACAAATGCAAGTAAACAAGGAATTGAAACAATTAGAGGTAGAATTAAGGTCACTAGATAGCCATGGAGGATACACAAGTTTGGTGGAGAGAACAAAAAATCAGTAGAGACTGTCAAGATGAATATATAAGAAAATTTGACAAATGATAATTGTAAAGTAAAATAATCTTAAAGATAATAAATTTTATTAAGCTTAGTTTTAACTTATAATTAGTATGAACTTAATTAAAAGAACAAAAATGAGATCAATAATTGATTTCAATAAATGACATAGATCAATACAAATAAATTTAAAATATAAATGGAATAGGGTAAGATTAGATTTAAGAGTAAAATTTTACAATGAAACTGAGGTAGATGCTTGCATAAGTGCATGGAGACTTGATGGATTATTTAGGAAATTATATGAATAAGAGAACATTAGGTAAATGGTAAGGCAGAGACAGCACCTTAGACAAAGTTAGATTAAGTTAGGTTAGGCTCAGGCACTGAAAGAGTTATTTTAAGTACTGGCATTGGTCGGGTTCAGGTTTTCAGATATACCACAATCACTTAAAAAGGCCAGGAGTTGCTGGTCACATTTTATTTCATATCTTTTTCCTGTACCTTCTTTCTTCGCAAAAATCGTACCATTCCTAGTGTAGCACTGCTTGATAAGACCAGGTTTTTGTTTGCGAATTTGGCGCAGCCTGTAGAGGAGGGATCCACGCTGCTTTGTAAGACACTCATTAATATAGAGGTTGGTTTTTTGCTTAGCAGCTGTTTGTATGAGGTCAAACTTCGTAGAGGGATTTGTAAGTTTGATGAGCATTCTCCTGTTACGGGGATTGTTTTTATCTATCCTAATAGCCGATTTGATTTGAATATTGACACTGATCTTTGAATTAATTAGGGTGTTGGCTATGTTACAGCAATCCTCACCTTGTTGTTCATCAGGTAGATCAGTAGAGCTAATTATCAGGGAGTCATGAAGTTGTTGTTGCTCTTGGTCATCTTCGGAAGCCGCCTGGTGAATCTGAAGGAGATCGATCTGTTTTTCCAGCTTTTGAAGGAGGTCACTTTGAGCTGTGAGGGTTTCTTCAGCCTGAATCTTACGTATTTGATCCATTGCACCATTTGCAACAGTTTGTATGTTGAGAATTTCTTGGTTGTTGTTCATCGACGTTTTAAGGAGGCAGTCTATGGTATGTTGTTGTCGGGTGGCTGTGTCTTGGAGGGCCAAAATAGCTTCTGATTGCATTTTCACAAGGTTGTGCAGTTTCTGGAGCCATGGATTACTTCGGAGAGGTTTGAAGTTTAAACAGGGAGCCATAGATTGAGTGAATTCTAAAGCTAGAGATCCGAGGTGAGTTGAAGGGGGGGAGTAGAGAATATAATAATAATGATAAAGAGAATGGCAATGGTGGACAGTAGTAACACACTTAAGAATTATTCAATAATAAATACGAATTCGTCCTTCACTTATGGTCAAGGAAAGTCTACTTGGAAGGATTCAATTTACATGAGATTACGATTAGGATATAAATATATCTGGCAATACGGTGTTGATGTCAGTGAAAAAGATAAGGAGTGTAAATTATGTAATATGCCGTACGCCCACACCTTAGAACATTATGTATTAGAGTGTCACCTTATTGAAAAATATAGAAATAAGGAAATAAATAGTGTACCACATCAAATTGTTTGGATGTGTGATAATGGTATAATAGACAGTATACTTAGGAGCTACAAGAATTTTGCCCCAAGAATGTAACAATTATATGCTGTACTTGCTGTATGCAATGTTAAATGGGATTCTTGTACTGTTATATGTCTATTTGTACTCACTGAATTTGTGCGCCCCTTGAGGGACTTGAAGTAGAGGGGGGTAGAAATAGCCTAAGCTACTCTATCCCTTTGAGATGTATTTATTGCTTATCTCAATAAACATACTTGAACTTGAATTATGAAAGATATTACAGAATTAGGAGGAATTATCAATCATGGTTAAGCACTTATGTTAAAATTAACGTCAATTGAGAACAGAGAATAAGTCTTGTATGTTACCTAAGAAGCATTTGACTTCAGTAAGATTTGTATATATGAAAAAGTATTTCGTCATTGGAAAATAAGTACCCAGTCTAGTTTCCTAAATCATGTAATTAGTGAAATACAAGTGCTACTGAATATTGTAATTAATCTGGCTCTTGTATCTAGATAAATCCCAATTGTTTTGGAATAATAAAGTCACCTTCAGTGACAAATACTGGATTTTAGTTAATAATCATTTTCAAAGATTAATCTGGCAACTAGCCTGGGTCAGCCTGTGAGAGGTCAGTGTGGAGAGGTTAGTTAGCGTGTGTTGGAGGCTTCCTGGGGGTCAACATCTCTCAGAGAGTAAGACTGAACAACTGGCCTGGGTCAGCCTGTGAGAGGTCAGTGTGGAGAGGTTAGTTAGTGTGTGTTGAAGGCTTCCTGGGGGTCAACATCTCTCAGAGGGTAAGACTGAACAACTAGCCTGGGTCAGCCTGTGAGAGGTCAGTGTGGAGAGGTTAGTTAGTGTGTGATGGAGGCTTCCTGGGGGTCAACATCTCTCAGAGAGTAAGGCTGAACAACTGGCCTGGGTCAGCCTGTGAGAGGTCAGTGTGGAGAGGTTAGTTAGTGTGTGTTGGAGGCTTCCTGGGGGTCAACATCTCTCAGAGAGTAAGGCTGAACAACTGGCCTGTCTGTGGTGTTTAACGTATCTGTCTCTGAAGTTTTAGTACAGTGTAGAGTCCACATCATTTTTGTATTCAGTATTCAGTTTAGGAAGTGTTCAGATAGAACGTTTGAAACTTACCATTATTTTCAGTGTTAATCTTTGCTGTAATAAATCTGTTATAGAATTTGTGGTGTTTAGTGGAATTTCCCCAACGATAATTTTTCATTGTTGTTGATCTTAAGTCCCCGTGTTTGAAACTTGGGTTCCCCCTGTAAGCCTGCTGCTGCTTTAGATTCAGCTACTTACAACAAAAGTTCCAAAGTAGCACGGGCTATGGTGAGCCCGTAGTGGACTTACCTGGCACAGGAGCGGGGCTATAACTGCCCTGTAAGCCAGCAAGCATTTATTTAATACCAAAGATAGTCCCTTTATACTTAGATTTAATTCCCACACTAACGTCGAAATCTTATCCCATCCTTTTCCGATAACTGGGGATCCATTTTCGGGGTTTATGCCTAGTTGAGGGTATCCTGCTCCACCGTCAATTGAGGAAACTAATCAGTGGGTAGCAGGTGGTGGCGGAGAACTTCAGAGTTGCAGTATAACATAGAAGGGTACAGTATCCTCCAGCCGTGACATCTAAACTGTCAAATGTTTAGATCTTGATGAGGTGAACTATTAGGCTACACAGCACATACTCTGGTTCCAGTATATAGTTTTACTTAGTAACGACCAGCATTTAACCAGGAAAGTGAGGGTTAAAGGCTAGCCCCCCTTACACCAGTAGAACAGTCCAGGGTCCCGGTAGTACAGTCCAGGGTCCCGGTAGTACAGTCCAGGGTCCTGATAGTACAGTCCAGGGTCCCGGTAGTAGAGTCCATCACAAGTCAACAATTTGGACGATGTCAATCCGGACACTTTCTTCAAAAGGTCAGATGTAATACGAACGAGGAGCAACGGGTTCAAGCTCAACAAGCCACAATGTAGGACAGAAAACAGGAGAGGCTTCTTCACCCGTATGGTTGTAAACCCGTGGAACAGCCTACCCGCCAAGGAGTAGGTAAGGTAAACACCAAAACTCTACTGGGTTTTAAAATACAGATAGAAAAGATCATCCAGGCAAATGGGTAGGACCTTTGACAAGCCGCCAACTTCCTGTCCTCGTTGAGGCCACCAGTATTAGTGGCTCTCGGGTTAATTAAACGTCAGCAATGATCAGTAACCAAAGAAAATGGGAAGAGCGACGTGGCGGGTAAGCGAGCGAGCGAGTGACGTCATCACAACAAAGGTTGCTATAGACGTCTCCACGACTCGTGAAGTTCGCCTGTCTTAAAGACCTGTGTCCACAATACCCGCCAAATTGTCCCTCTCACAGTACTCTCAGGACACTTGTGACAGTGTAAGTGTGTGGTGAGGCCACACCACTGAAGACATTGAGGATATACCACGAGGGAGAGACAAAACTGTTGAAGGAAGGAGTCACTGGCTCCACCTGACCACCTTGTTCCTCGCACTCTCATCATCCGTAAGTTCTTGAGTACTTTCTGCTCCACCATTGTCTTACACCTCAACATGCAATTGTTGGGGTGTGGAAATAGGCCTATGGCAGTGTTGGGGTGTGGACATTGGCCTATCGAATATAATAATTTTTATAATAATAATAATAATAGAGAAAATCTACTGGGACTGTGTGGTGTTGCAAACCCATGACCAAGGCATTGCCAGCTGCATACTCTACCACTGTACCACCACTGACTTCCTAAAAGTCTTACAATCAGATTTCTACTGATATCACAGGAAGTCCTGAAGCCAGGCCAAGTTTTACGTAAGGCCCCTAAGCACTCAGGTGAAGGGGTTAAGTATTGTAGTTGAACACCGTATGCCCATCTTCAGATACACAGAAAATCGCACTAAGGAGATATACATCAATGAACGATCCACTGGGGCTGTGAGGTGACGCAAACATTGCAGGTTCGCATCGCCTCACAGCCCGAGTGAATTTTCTCATTGATGTATATCACGTTAGTGTGATTTTATGTGTAAATAATAATATTAAAAATATTATTATTATTCAAAAGATTGTGTACAAAGAACATAAGAGTAATAAATGAATAATGGCTTTACCATTGTGATCATTGCTGTCTTCTTATATGTGCTATCAATCTGCTGTATGGTGTCTGTTAATCTTGTTTAAATTAACAATCAAGTTGACAATGTAATCAACCAGAGCTTTAATAAACCAATGTGCTTTAATATACTTACTATTCTCTCTCATCTCATTTTTTTTCTTGCAATGTATGTTATCATTTTATTAATTCTGCTAGAATTTACCTACTTAAAATTAGCTGTTAGGTAATAGTTAGATAATGACCTGCCCGAAACACTGCGCGTACTAGTGGCTTTACAAGATTGTAAATACTATGCTATGTATTCTCTAACACAATGTACATTCTTGTATATAAATTAAATAAATAAATCAATCCATAAGGGCCGTGAAGAGGGTTCGAACCTACATCAGAGAAGATCCCAGACGCTCCTTAACCACTTAACTGCGCCAACCGAGAATACGCGGTTTGCCAACCGAGAAAGCTCATTTTGATTTTTTCGTACCCATTCTAAATGTGTGCGAGGTTGGTTGTGTACGAAATGGACTCTTAGGACCTCCAGTGAGAGGTAGCCATCTAGGAAAAAATTCCCCTTATGCCCTAGGGCTGCTGGCTGGGTTAGTACCGAGTGACACACGCGCCTCTGGCTCCCAAACACCTGTCCGACGCAAGTTGAAAGATCGTGCTTTGTCGGTGAAATTCAAACCTTAATGTTTAAAGAATATAAGGGTCATAATATTGGTGAAGCTAGACGCAATAGGACCTAACACAAAGATCAGATGCAAGTGATACAGCACCTATGAGGACCATACAGCGAGCGTATCCAGTTGTAGCTCTGAGCGCCATTCTTGCCCATCTATGCTATCTCCAATTTATTTAGATGATACATAGATGAATCGTTTTCTGCATTCATTGATGATGCATCTGATACAAGTAGCATAGATGAGCAGTGTTAGCGGCTTCCATGGTGGTGTTTTCCATAGATATTTTCAAGAATAGCTGAATCTCTTCTTTACTGACGGACACTCTTTGAGGCTGGCTGAATCTCTTCTTGTGTGGGACCTTACAAGGGGATCTTTTCATGACTACCTTACAAATTGATCTTTCCCTGTAATCTTTTCAAGACTACCTTACATTTTACAAGCTTGGCTACATACTACCTACAGGTACTAATGCCAAGGGTGTACATGAGTGCGTTATTTGCAAGCACACAGAACAAAGAAACAGGAAGCGAAATTCTATCTGTACCTGGTGCAACGAGAGCGAAGTTGCGCTGTGTACCCTGGACTACTTCATTGATTATTACTCACTTCCGAAGTACTGAGTGTGTAATACAGTGTGTTACTGTGTAAATAGTGTGTGAAACTGTACATATTGTAATTTTAGTGAATTTTTAACACGTAATATTGCGACAATAAACATTTATTGTGGACACATTACTGACACATGTATCACAGTTTCATGGAACATTATGAACATTCTGCTGTATACATATTGTAAAGGATACAAATATGCATCATATATGCACACAAGCATAAGAAATATTGCCAGAACAACCGTGGACATTTTCAAGAGGAAACTAGATTTATTCCTCCAAGGAGTGCCGGACCAACCGGGCTGTGGTGGGTATGTGGGCCTGCGGGCCGCTCCAAGCAACAGCCTGGTGGACCAAACTCTCACAAGTCAAGCCTGGCCTCGGGCCGGGCTTGGGGAGTAGAAGAACTCCCAGAACCCCATCAACCAGGTATCAACCAGGTATACGATAAAAAAACAAACAAATAAAACCAAATTGGAAATACATAAAACAGATAATTGAAAATATATTTGTGCCAACATCTGGTGCTTGAATGGCCCGCGCGACCGTGTCTGGGCGTGTCACACATGGGCGACCAGCCCCTGATGACATCACAACGCACCTTGTCCACATCCCCAGAGCCAAAGTAAGTGGAATTTGGTATTTATTTTTACATAGATATTGTGAGAGTTTTAAGTGGTGGAATAAATGAAATTGTTATAAGGAATTGAGCTCGGAAAATTTCTAAGAATTTTCTTTATTCTTTAACCTTTATTCCTGTCGTGATATTCAATTAGGTCGCCTGAGGAAGGACTTGCTTAGCTAATACACCAGTGTAGTAAGCAGCTCATTCCTCACTTTGGGACCATGTATGAACAATTGACTAGGCGCGAGCAAACGCCGAGACCCCAATGAAAATTGAAATCCCCTCCACTTGGTCGTCGACCTTCGCCAATCGCTGAAGCGAATCTAACGAGTAGGTCCTGGGCTCTCACAACAATAATTTATTGTTATGTGGTGCCGTATATTTGGTCCAAAACTCAGAATCGGTCTCAATTTTATTAGTCGAGTGTGAAGAACACATGCATAACAATAATAGTGTGTGGGGTGTAACGAAAAGACAGTGTTAACCATAACAACTTAGTTTATTCAATAAAGTACTAACTACTACAACAAAACAAAAAGAAATGTCAATGACGTTACTCGAAATCCTTCCTGTGACACTATCAATGACAGCTAGACACCAGCCCCTCGAACTGCATAATGAACTAACTCGAACATAAGCGTGAACACAGAGGCATCAATCAAGAAAAAAGAACTAACAGATCTATAATCACAATTACAACAAATGACACAGTGGGTTTTGAAACACGTCTCCAGTAACCTCCTAACTGTTCTACGCCTCAGTGCAGTCTACACCTGCAATGGCGGATGCAATGCAATCAAATCAATAGTCTTTCAATGACAACAATAACTAATGGGTTCACTGGCAACTCCAGCAAACCTTCCTCAAATTAATCCTTACGTTAACACTCCGTGCCACGGACGATCAACAATCAATAACAATTGATTTACGTTAATAACACAATAACATTTACGTTAATAACAAAATAGCATTTACGTTAATTTAATAACTCTTACAACTGTCACTAGTAACGCAGAAATTACACAACACTCTACCTGTCGAGCATTCAGTGAGAAAATCCCATTAATTAATCCCTGTACTACCAGACAGCTGATTAATCTCTTTACTAGTTACGTTAATTTACGTTAATCAGTTACTAATCACTCAGCGATGGTAAACTCTGATTTACAATGTCCAAAGTGCTAAGAGAACGGTAATCACTCGTGATTAGCTTTAGAGTAATTAATTATTATCCTCAAGATCAATAATTAAACAATAAAAATACGCAACCTTTCACACTGGCTCAGCAATTTACATTAAGGTATGAATTCCGTCTAAGCCTTCCATACTCAGACCAATTCAGGTGGCTAATAACAGTAATTAGCTCCACGTTTACGTTATTCTAAAATGACGTTACTCCTCCCACGAGTCAATCAAGTGCCGGTACTTCCGGACAGATAAATAATGACGTTACGTTAATGGAACAATGAAGCATTCGTGTGAGTCGATCAAACAAGGATCGAGGTTAATTATTTTGACTTCCTGAAACACGTCAATTACCCGGCCCACTGACCATTAATTACGACAGACAATACTGGTTGATACCTGGTTGATGGGGTTCTGGGAGTTCTTCTACTCCCCCAAGCCCGGCCCGAGGCCAGGCTTGACTTGTGAGAGTTTGGTCCACTAGACTGTTGCTTGGAGCGGCCCGCAGGGCCACATACCCACCACAGCCCGGTTGGTCCGGCACTCCTTGGAGGAATAAATCTAGTTTCCTCTTGAAAAAGTCCACGGTTGTTCCGGCAATATTTTTTATGCTTGCTGGGAGGGTGTTGAACAACCGGGGACCTCTGATGTTTATACAGTGTTCTCTGATTGTGCCTATGGCACCCCTGCTCTTCACTGGTTCTATTCTGCATTTTCTTCCATGTCGTTCACTCCAGTACGTTGTTATTTTACTGTGTAGATTTGGTACTTGGCCCTCCAGTATCTTCCAGGTGTATATTATTTGATATCTCTCTCGTCTTCTTTCTAGTGAGTACATTTGGAGGGCTTTGAGACGATCCCAATAATTTAGGTGCTTTATCGCGTCTATGCTTGCCGTATATGTTCTCTGTATTCCCTCTATTTCAGCAATCTCTCCTGCTCTGAAGGGGGAAGTGAGTACTGAGCAGTACTCAAGACGGGACAACACAAGTGACTTGAAGAGTACAACCATTGTGATGGGATCCCTGGATTTGAAAGTTCTCGTAATCCATCCTATCATTTTTCTGGCTGTTCAATATTTGCTTGGTTATGCTCCTTAAACGTTAGGTCATCAGACATTATTATTCCCAAATCCTTTACATGCTGTTTTCCTACTATGGGTACATTTGATTGTGTTTTGTACTCTGTATTATGTTTAAGGTCCTGATTTTTACCGTACCTGAGTACCTGGAATTTATCACTGTTAAACATCATGTTATTTTCTGATGCCCATTCGAAAACTTTATTAAGATCAGCTTGAAGTTTTTCAATGTCTTCAGCCGAGGTAATTTTCATACTGATTTTTGTGTCATCTGCAAAGAATGATACGAAGCTGTGACTTGTATTTTTGTCTATATCTGATATAAGAATAAGGAAAAGCAGCAGTGCAAGGACTGTACCCTGAGGTACAGAGCTTTTAACTGCACTTGGACTAGATTTTATATGGTTGACCGTTACTCGCTGAGTCCTGTTTGACAGAAAACCGAGTATCCAGCGTCCTACTTTACCGGTTATTCCCATTGACTTCATTTTGGGTGCTGTCACGCCATGGTCACATTTATCGAAAGCCTTTGCGAAGTCCGAGTATATCACATCAGCATTCTGTTTTTCTTCTAATGCCTCAGTGACTTTGTCGTAGTGCTCAAGTAGCTGTGAGAGGCACGATCTTCCCGCTCGAAATCCATGTTGGCCTGGGTTGTGAAGGTCATTGGTCTCCATGAAATTGGTGACCTGACTCCTAATCACTCTCTCAAATACTTTTATGATGTGCGATGTTAGTGCAACTGGTCTATAATTCTTTGCCAATGCTTTGCTCCCTCCCTTGTGTAGAGGGGCTATGTCTGCTACTTTAAGTGCATCTGGTATCTCCCCCGTGTCCAAGCTCTTCCTCCACACTATACTGAGTGCCTGTGCTACCGGCACTTTGCATTTCTTTATAAATATTGAATTCCATGAGTCTGGACCTGGGGCTGAGTGCATGGGCATGTTTTCAATTTCTCTTTCAAAATTTAGTGCGCTCGTGTTGATATCAGTTATGTTTACAGGGGTTTGAATATCCCGCATAAAGAAATTGTCTGGATCTTCCACTTTCATGTTTATTGGAGTGCTAAACATGTCCTCGTACTGCTTTTTTAGGATTTCACTAATTTCTTTGTCATCCTCCGTGTATGAACCTTCACTTGTATGAATAGGTTCAATACTGGCAGTGGTTTTTGCTTTTGATTTCGCATATGTGAAGAAATATTTTGGACTTTTCTTTATTTCCTGATTTGCTTTCTGTTCTAACTGCCTTTCTTCAGTTTCATATGAGTGTTTCAATTCTCGCTCGATTTCTTCAATCTCCCTATTTAAATTATTCCTTCTTTGACAGGAAATTTGTGTCTGCATAATCAGTTCCGTTATTTTTTTCCTGCGTTTGTAGTGTCGTCTGCGTTCTCTTTCTATGTTGGATCTCTTTCTGGCTTTCCTCAAGGAACATGTTTCAGACAGACTTGATACGCTTCCGAAGTCAGTTTTTCTATTCCTTCTGTAGGACTTGTATTACTTAGAACAGTTTCCCATGGAATGTTTGTAAGTTTCCTGTTTATTATCTCCCAGTCTATCCATTTATTATTAAAATTGAATTTACTGAATAGCCCCTCTCGCTTTATCAACGTTTTAGGTCTATTCTGAGTATTGATGGTCGTTTGCACTTCAATGAGCTTATGATCTGAGTATGTGGTATCTGATATTGTAATGTCTCTGATAATGTCTTCATTGTTCGTAAAGACCAGATCTAGAATATTTTCATTTCTCTAATTCTTATCCGGCTGACGGCTAGGCTCCTTGAGACTACCGAAGCTGCTTGCAGGAAAGTAAATTAACCCAAACGTATTCTACGTTACTCAAATTGTCAAAGAACAAATTCTCTTACAGCAATGGGCGTTCCCTTGGTTACGTTATATTAATTGCCTCGCATCACCTCACTGAATACTGGACTTCGATGTCCTACCAGATAAACAGGAGAATACATGTGTACCCAAGTACTCGTCTACAGCCGAGTTCACCCACGACAATGACAAATCACACTAACAAATCACAGTGATTTACGTTACAATGCGGTTGCAATGACAATTCTGCAGAACCTAGTAAAATAATATACAGGACATGAACCCTCTAGAACACTGCCCCACAATGACTTTACTGAACTGCAATCACATACGGTGATTGCTCAACTCTAGCAACAATCACCATCAAATAACAACCCCTTTGCAATAACATACTCGGCAAGTACTATAATTTCCAAATATTAGAATACTGCACACACTTACTTCCTGTTGCAAATGACCCCAGTGCTCTCAATAACCCCTAGAACATAGGTCCACACATTGCAATCACCACAGTAAATAACACAATAACACTAGGCACCGTGACACTACGATTATATATATATATATAATTACTGCTGACACATGTAGCCTACAGTTATCAAACGTTATTGGGAACACTAAGGAGATCTCGCACTCCTTAAATCACATGGGTGAGTGATTTATCGATCCCGCATGCCGATAAACACACTCGAGAGTTACGTTACTCGACAGAGCGATGGCGGTCTCTCCAGACAGCCTCGTCACTCACCAAATTCTACCAAAATTATGTTAATACTGCAACCACAATACATATATATATATATATATATATATATATATATATATATATATATATATATATATATATATATATATATATATATATATATATATATATATATATATATAAATCACACTTGTCACATCCCTGGGAACAATACAAGAAATTAAGACCACACTGTGGTACACTCCATAATAATCATTGCCAGGAATCACTGACGTTACACACACATTAACCTGAGCGCTCAGTGTTGGAATTCCACACCTGCAAGACTACACATGGAAATGATATCACTCCATCCCACGGACGATCAAAAATGCTTTAATTATCACAATGGAATATAATTATTACATGGACATCCTCTCTGTCCGTGGCTAATCTATGTATACTCTGTTCCCGTGTGTACCCACACACACACACACACTGTACGTCTGTGTACACAAGACGCAAGTCCCTCTGGACTGACAAGATGACAATAAAGGGTGATTATCTCCTCGTCCACACTTCACTTCACCTCCACAGGTGCTGCGTGACAATGTGGACGGAACACCTGACTTCGAATTCAAGATTTAAGAGACTAACTGATCACCAGAAATACACACATAGGTATTTACTCATTCATACTGCCGGCTTACACACCATTCCCATACATCAGGCACCCCGCTACGGGTGGCTGCCTCAGTCACGGCAGTAGTAGGTGGCGTAGGCGGTGATAGTACATCACGTGGTATTTTACGAACAATTGGCGCGCACTCGAACCCCTCCCCTCACAACACGGCTCAGTTCGCACCCTCGACCCACCGGTAAAGCGAGGCGTTCGTACCCAGGTGATGCGCACAACGATAGCGTCTTACACAAACATGGGAAATCTGCCTTAAAACTCTGACACGAATTTCCCCGTTCCCATCGACTGCTACAGAGTACTAGCAGGTATTATTAATAATCACTGGTATGGGATCTACAAGTCTGTTACTGCTCGTATGCACATTACCCCACAATCCCAGATCACTGTACCTCTACCCACTGTACACAATGTCTTTCTCCAATCCAAGCAACAACTTCGGCCGGATTCTGTGACGACCCCCGTCGTCGATGAAGCAGGAGGTGAAGCAGTTGAGTAATCAACCCACCACGACGCCCTATACTCAATTTGGCCGAATTGAGTACAGAGAGCGTCTTGACAAAGTGGCAGCTATATTCAGAATGACGCTTACACCCGCAATTCCCGCGTCCTCCTCGAAATAACCAATGAGAGGAAGGCATACAGCGGCCTACCCCTCTCAACCAATCAGCGACGGTGTAGCACAGCCCCTAGGGCAACTCCAAGATGGCCGACCAACATGGCGGCTCAAGATGTTTACTAAGATGGCAGCTGTTTCCATGACGATGACTGGTTAGCGCGCGGGAGGCCCACAGCTCACCCCACGCCTGGGGCCTAGCTGTTCCCGCGCAAAGTTGAGTCTCGCTCAAGCCATACAATGAGGTTACCTTGAGGTGCTTCTGGAGCATAGTGTCCCCGCGGCCCGGTCGTCGACCAGGCCTCCTGGTTGCTATCGGCATATCTCTGCTATCGGCATATCTCTGCTATATCTCTTGTACTCTCATATCATCATGCTATGAGATGATGCTATCGGCATATCTCTGTCCACAGATGTGCTACTCCGGCCAGGGTAACATTTCTGGACTGCTGATGAATGGGGCTCTCACATGAGCCCAAACACTTGATGTTTCGGTTGCTGGTTACCAAGCTTAAGTCCGCACACTTAACAAGTGTACTGGCCTCCACAGGCATAAGAGCACTATTGTAAGTGAGCTGGTGAACCATCTCCTCACAGATATGTTCAGGGAAGGGAATTTATCATTTTACAAAGAAAAAATGAATTTTTGGGAACACTTTATTTCATGCGCACAGGGGGAATTTCACAATAAACTCGGCGCAGCATGGTGGTTAATCGACTGAGCTATGACACGGATAAGAATTGCAACCGAGAAATCAACTTGACCTACCACGGATCTTGCAGTCTCTCCGAGACACAAACCAGGTTTTTACACAATTCCCCCATGCACCTGAGCTCTGTCAATAATCTGTTCTACCTCTTTGCCCTTACTTCATTACACACTCTCGGACGTAGGTTCGAACCCTCGTCACGGCTCTTGTGGATTTGTTCATATCAAACTTGAAATGAAACAAACAAACAAACAAACTCATTTCAAATTTGTTCATATCAAACCTACCCATACTATCAAAAATATTTCAAAAAATTATCTACAAACAGCTCTACTCATACCTCGTAAAATTTGACATACCCGGCCCCTGTCAGTTTGGCTTCCACTCCCAAAAGAGTACTAGCGACGCAATTATTAGTCTCCTTGATATAATTTACTCAGCCCTTGACAAAAATGAGTTAACGACTGGACTCTTCATTAACCTGAAAAAGGCCTTTGATACTGTTAATCACAACTACCTCTTGTGTAAACTGCATCATTATGGAGTCCGAGGCCATGCCCTGGACTATATCCAATCCTATCTTAGTGATAGACACCAATGTGTAGCCATCAATGATATATCCTCTCCTACTCTACCTAACCATTGGAGTGCCACAGGGCAGCATCTTGGGACCTCTCCTATTTCTTATATACATCATTGGTCTGCCTAATGTCACCAACATTCTGAAACCTATATTGTTTGCTGATGATACTACCCTCATCTACTCTAACCCCAACCCACATACACTAAATAATGCTGTTAATAATGAACTAAAAAAAAGTCCACTTATGGATGTCAACTAACACTTAACATAGAAAAGACCTACTACATCTTATTTAGAAGCAAATCAACAAATGCAATTCAGCTTCACATAGACAATGTTAACATTAGTAATAGAAATGATGGAAAGTTTTTTTGCCTATTCCTAGATAAGAGACTCAACTTCAGCACCTACATACAACACATAACTAAGAAAGTCTAAAACAGTTGGTATACTCTCCAAAATCAGATACTATGTACCTAACTCTGCTCTCATCTCACTATATTATGCACTAATCTATCACTATCTTAATTATGGTATCTGTGCATGGGGTTCAACCACTGCAAACCACCTCAGGTCCATCATCCCCCAGCAAAAATCTGCTATCAGAATAATAAATTTTGTTTTCAGACAACACTCAGCCCCCTTGTTTAACTCCCTAAACATGCTAAACATAATCTCATTCCACACATTCTTTTGTGTCAACTACATTTACAAAGGCCTGTTCTTAAATGCAAATCATGTTCTGAAACTCTCCCTGGACAGATATAATAGGACCCATTATCACCACAACAGAAATAAATATCGCTTTGTTATCCCCAGAGTCAAACTTAATCTGTACACACAATCTATGCAAATAATGGGATCTAGTCTATGGAACTCACTCCCTAATGAATTGAAAAGCTGTCCAACTTTTGCATCATTCAAAAACAAAACTAAAAAGTACCTAATCTCATCTGCATAGTTTTTTTACCTTGTTGCTTTAAAATTGCAATGTATCTAGTGCTACCCAATCTCCCAATCTTCATGTACCCAACCCAAACAACTTTACCATTGTGATCATTGCTGTCTTCTTATATGTGCTTTCAATTTGCTGTATGGTGCCTATTAATCTTCGTTTAAATTTCCAATCAAGCTGTCAATGCAAGCAATCAGAACTTTAATATACCAATGTGCTCTAACATTCCTACTAATCTCTCTCGTCTAACTTTTTTTCTTTCTTGCAATGAATCTGTTATTTTATCAATTCCGCTAAAATTTACCTACTTAAAATTATCTGTTAGATTAAGGACCTGCCCGAAACGCTGCGCATACTAGTGGCTTTACAAGATTGTAAATACCATGCTATGTATTCTCACAAACCCAATGTACCTTCTTGTATATAAATAACTAAATAAATAAATAAATAAATAAATTTGATGCATCACACTATTGTGATTTCTATGTGTAATAAGAGTATTGTTCAATTGAAGGGACAGCAGTTACACATACTGTACTAATGAAGCCACTATTACGAAAAGTGTTTCGGGCAAAATTAATAGTAATATAGAAATTTTTTAATTAATGTTGTGATGGGGTAAAACACTTAATACTATAAGAGAAGTAAGTTAACAAAATGAGAATGTTCAAGGAAAATAAAAAATTAATACAAAGGTGATACATAAGGATGGCAAGCATTTATTTATTTATTTATATACAAGAAGGTACATTGGGGGTTAAGAGAAAATATAGAAATGAAGTTGATTTTACATTCTTGTAAAGCCATTAGCACGCATAGAGTTTCGGGGAAGTCCTTAAACTAACAGATAATTTTAAGTAGATAATTTACAGTAAAATTGACAAAAAATGTGTACAGGTACTTTACAGCCTTACTTTACAGGTACAGAGTATAGTCAGAGTACTGGCATAGATTATTACATTACGGAGTCAGTAGTTCTAACAACAGTACAGTAGTTTATTTACATTAATTACAGAATGGAAATACAAGGTGTATTTTAGAACTGCTCCTCATGACATTTTCTCGGAACATATCAGAACATAGAGTAATATAAACATACTATAATTTAAGGTTAATGGGGCCAACACTTACAAATAACCAAGATCATAAAGGACACGAGTAAACACTTTATCAAAGAAATGCATGAAATTAAATGACATTAAATGTAGACAGTAAATGTAGAAATTATATGAGTAATACAGTGTGCCCTCGCTTGAACGAACTATATGGGGGCGTAGCCGATTCATTTCAGCGTGGAATTCATTCCATCAATCCGGCCCCAGCATCCCCCCCCCCCCCCCAAAAAAAAAAAAATTAATAATACATATGCCAGTACACATTTGCCTTTTGAAAAATTTAAATAACCAAGAATTTGAATTGCAATGAAATAAATTGATATTGCACGTTACAGTACTGTACTTACCCTACCAGTTGAGTTTTGTAGTGCAAACTTTGTTAGCCTTAATATCCTGAGAGTGCCACACATATGAATTTAAATTGTTTAAAGAACAGTAACTTTTCTAATAAATGTACATTATACACTAGAGTATGTACATAAAGTACAGACCACTAGAATCACACTACTGCAGTACACGTATATCACTTGAACTACACTTTGTACATTTAATGTCATTAGAACTGTGCTGTACTCCCAGGTAAGTTATCGCTAGTGCTGGGTGCTGGTCCAGTGGCCTGGACATCCTCAGCAGGTGAGTCCTTGCTAGTGCTGGGTGCTGGTCCAGTTGCCTGAGCATCCTCAGAAGGTGAGTCCTTGCTAGTGCTGGGTGCTGGTCCAGTTGCCTGAGCATCCTCAGAAGGTGAGTCCTTGCTAGTGCTGGGTGCTGGTCCAGTTGCCTGAGCATCCTTGGAAGGTGAGTCCTTGCTAGTGCTGGGTGCTGGTCCAGTTGCCTGGGCATCCTCAGAAGGTGAGTCCTTGCTAGTGCTGGGTGCTGGTCTAGTTGCCTGAGCATCCTCAGAAGGTGAGTCCTTGCTAGTGCTGGGTGCTGGTCCAGTTGCCTGAGCATCCTCAGAAGGTGAGTCCTTGCTAGTGCTGGGTGCTGGTCTAGTTGCCTGAGCATCCTCAGCAGGTGAGTCCTTGCTAGTGCTGGGTGCTGGTCCTGTAGGCCTACTGTGAAACCGTACCAAAAACTTTTGAATCTTAGTTTGTTTCTTTGTTATGAGCTTCATTATAATATCTTTCATGTCCTTTAGGTGCAGGTAATAATCTGTCAGTTCTTCATTATCAGTTACAGCAACCAAATCAAGCAGATCATTAACCTTTTGCAATGATGCAGCACATGAAATAGATAACACACTTTCATCTTCCTCTTCTACATCCTCATCATTATTACCAGTAACACACTGGATAATCTCATTATCAGTTAATTCACCATAACCTGGATCATCAGCATCATTATTTAACCCTGCATTCACATCAGAAAGTTGCAAATCTTTCTCACATGCATCTCTGAATGTCTCAAAAATCGCATTATCAAAGCCCTCAAAATCATAGTTATCTTCGTCTTTATTCTAACCAGGTACCGGACTCAGAATTTTATTCCATGCATTCTTTAATGTGGTGACCTTCAACTCGCTCCATTCCTTGGCCTAGTTGTAAATTGCATCTTTAATTGAATATTTCTTGAAATTTTCTAGTGTTCTACTAGCCTTCTTATCCTTATTAGGCATCTCGTCTTCCTCAGAGAGCAGAACTTCCATAATATCTGAATTCATAGCTCTTTTATAAAGCCTTTGAGAGCATAGATAACCCCTAATCCATAGGTTGTACAGTATTACAGATGTAGTGTTTGGTGGTAAAGCCATACATGTTATTTTGCCATCAGGCGATGTTAATTTAGCAATGGGGGTGAGCTGGGGCATTGTCAGTCAACAGCATTGCCTTTACCTCAGCAGGATGAATTCTACACATATTGATCTGCTGCTTTTTTACTTCTTTACAAAAGTGATTCTGGAACCAATCCTCAAAAATAATCTGTGTGAACCAGGCATTTTTTGTGTTGTAGTAGATGACAGGTAATCTGTTTAAGCAGTTTTTCAATGCTCTGAGGTTGGCAGATTTCCCAACAATTGCGCACTTTGTTCGGTGACTGCCATCTGCGTTACAGCACAATAATGCTGAAATTCTTTCCTTCTTTACCTTACAACCAGGAATACTCTTCTCAAGCCTGAACGATAATGTGTTTCTTTGAAGGCATTTCCAGTTAAAGCCTGTTTTATCTGCATTGTACATTTAAAACCAGCTTAGATTATTAGATATCATGTGCTGAAAAAGTTTATGCTTATATGCATTAGCCACTTCCAACACCTGCACTTAATGCATCGCCACAAATTTTCTTGTTAATGATGCCATACCTCTCTTTAAATCGACATACCCATTCAATGCTAGCCTTGAAATTGTCTATGTTTAACTTTACAGCAAGTCTTTCAGCTGCATTTCTAATAGAATCAACTGAAACAGCAATTCATTTCGCACGATGTTGTGTAAATCATTTAAATACATAAGAGTCCAAATCCGTATAATCAACAGGCTTCAATGTTTTCCTGTTGCCTATTGTATGAGTTTGAGCAAAGAATTTCTTAATATTATCCTTTTTTTTTATATCACAAACTGTACCTTTACCGATGTTGAATTCTTGGGCGAGTTGAGTGACAGAGTATCCACACTCTGCTTTCTCTATCAAGTCAACTTTCTGATAAATTGACAAATGTTTTCTCTTGTTTTATACCTTCAATACCATGAATGCTGCTCTGAGACATCTTGACAGATTAAATGAGTTCAAACAGTAAAAATTTTTCAAATTTATCACGAAAATCCTTCGCGTGCGAGCCCGACATTTTTACCCCAGGAAGAGGAGAAGCACATGGTGCCAGCCATCTCATCCAGGCCCAATGCGTTGACATGACCTGTGCTTATTTTATGGGCATACTTAAAATTTGATGTACATATTGACTGTTGACCAGACCACACACTAGAAATTGAAGGGACGACGACGTTTCGGTCCGTCCTGGACCATTCTCAAGTCAATCGACTTGAGAATGGTCCAGGACGGACCGAAACGTCGTCGTCCCTTCAATTTCTAGTGTGTGGTCTGGTCAACATGCTTCAGCCACGTTATTGTGACTCATCACCTGCATACATATTGACTGTTACAAATTGTTTTATTTAAAATATTATTGTTATAATTAGTGAAATATTGTTAGTTTTGAAGTTTTATGCATTTTATACAGTATAGTTCTGTATTAACCCTTAAGCTGTGCATGGCATACATATACGACAGGACCTGATGGCAAAGTTCAATTTCTCAAAATTGCTCTAATGCTTTCCAATTTTTTGTGCATACTAGCAAATCCTGCAACTTTGTCTAAATGATCACAAACGTAACTCAAAAAATAAGAAAATAAAAAATAATTACTGTATAAAATTGAATATTGAATACTTCAGATTTCGAGGTCAGCTGCAAAAATATATACTATCACCAATTGTTCATTTGGTGTTATTATGCTCTCAGAATAGTATATGATCTTCATTTTCATAGATTTAGAATATATGTTTTCAGTTTAGTTTACTGTAAAAAAAATCGTCAATGTGGCATTTGAATTATGCGTCAAATTTAGAAAAAAATTGATAACTACAAACGTTTATGGTCTGTGAAAAATCCATTCTAATAGGATTGTAGAACAGACAACTGTGCACATTATTTGTAACAATGGTGAGAATCAGTCCGGGCGGTGGTGGATGATGACAAGACCACACACTAGAATGTGAAGGGACGACAACGTTTCGGTCCGTCCTGGACCATTCTCAAGTTGATTGTGATGAGGAAGTAGAGACAGGCAATAAATAGGCACGAGAGATGAGGAGCAAAGTAAGGTGTAGTAGAGGGGCTAGTTGTAGGAACTGCAGAGGGCCTATTGGCCCATACGAGGCAGTTCCTATTATAACCACCGAAAGAGAAGGAGAAAATAATGAGAAGAGGAAAGCAAGGGAACGTAGGAGAAGACAATGAACAGAAAAAAAGAGAGAAAAAAGAAAGAAAGGAAAAAGAAAGAAAGGTAAATGGAAAGGGTAAGCTTATGTAAGGTTACGTTTGTTAGAAAGATTAGAGCATTTGAGTATATACTGTGAAAGGGAAGAGTCCACAGCAACAAAGCCAGAACTCAAGTTCATGTTGGGTACATTGTGTATTAGAGCCGATTCAACAAGATGGCGTTTGTGTAGAGTAGAGGCAGGAAAAATTATTTTGGAGGAAGACCAATCAATGGGATGATTAGAATCCCTCACATGGTAGAAGAGAGCATTGTTAGTGTCTGCAGACTTAACACTTCACTGGATATGTAGGCCTGCGGGCCGCTACAAGCAACAGCCTGGTGGATCAAACGTTCACAAGTCAAGCCTGGCCTCAGGCCGGACTTGGGGGAGTAGAAGAACTCCCAGAACCCCATCAACCAGGTATCAGTCAGAAACTGAATTTTTTGAAGCTGACTCAAAGTTTGAGATAATTGAAGTTGAAGTTATCAACAATGAATAACATAGTTCTAATTCATTAATTTACTTATATGTTTTAATAAACGTTGTTTGGCATTCGTACTCGAATATGTGAAAGTTGTAGGTCAATATGTGTTGAAATGATGTTAAGAAAAAATAACCCCCAAAAAACTAAATATAGGGAAAATTATAATGATTGAGAGGATAAAAATGTATACTTTATAAAAGTGATAAAGCCCTAATCTGGTCCCTAATCATCAAAACCGCCTAAAGAGAAAAAGAAAATAGAATTTGAAATCTGTGAAAAACTCAGTCAAAAAAAATTCAAAGTCCCAAGTTCTGCCAGTTGTGACTGATTTATTTGGTGACTAATTTCATTCTATCTTGACATAGTTAGGGATGGGTATGCACTCTCCAGGATGTAGAGGTTACAACAAAAGGAGATAATAAACAAAGGAGACAAAAAAAAATGGACATTGGTGAAAGTAACAGATATTAACATTAGGCAATGCATTTTTATGATATTTAATAAAATAGAGCATGATAACATACTTATTATTATTGGTATTATGATGTATTACTCAGCAATGCTATACAGACACCAGCTGCATATTTACTTTGTGGGCACTTCTTGCTACTATTCTTCTTCTTTGTACATTGGACAAGTGCTTGCATCTCTTTATTACTGCATTATCCCTCAGTTCCAGTTAATAGGAGCTGTTCTCCTTATCAACAAAATGTTCTCCTTTTTAAAAAAAATTGTCTAAAATACATTTCTGAACATAATGGGATGAAACTTTCATGACACTTAAGCCAATAAGTTGGAGATTTGTTTAACATTTAATATTAATTTTCACATAATTCAAATATTTTTTTCCTAGCCCCAGCTTTTACAGCCCAGGCTGTAGCAGCTTTAGGGTTAATGCACGTGGTTTGTATTACGTAGGCTGTTAGAGAGGGAGGGGAGGCAGCCGAGAACCCGCCCATACCCCCTTCCCCTTTCCTGCCCACCCTCCTTACTCCTGCCCACCCTCCTTATTCCTGCCCACCCTCCTTACTCCTGCCCACCCTCCATACTCCTGTCCACCCTCCTTACTCCTGCCCACCCTCCTTACTCCTGCCCACCTCCTTACTCCTGCCCACCCTCCTTACTCCTGCCCACCCTCCTTATTCCTGCCCACCCTCCTTACTCCTGCCCATCCTCCTTACTCCTGGCCACCCTCCTTACTCCTGCCCACCCTCCTTACTCCTGCCCACCCTCCTTATTCCTGCCCACCCTCCTTACTCCTGCCCATCCTCCTTATTCCTGCCCACCCTCCTTACTCCTGCCCACCCTCCTTACTCCTGCCCACCCTCCTTACTCCTTCCCATCCTCCTTACTCCTGCCCATCCTCCTTACTCCTGCCCACCCTCCTTACTCCTGGCCACCCTCCTTACTCCTGCCCACCCTCCTTACTCCTGCCCACCCTCCTTACTCCTTCCCATCCTCCTTACTCCTGCCCATCCTCCTTACTCCTGCCCACCCTCCTTATTCCTGCCCACCCTCCTTACTCCTTCCCATCCTCCTTACTCCTGCCCATCCTCCTTATTCCTGCCCACTCTCCTTACTCCTGGCCACCCTCCTTACTCCTGCCCACCCTCCTTACTCCTTCCCACCCTCCTTACTCCTGCCCACCCTCCTTTCTCCTGCCCACCCTCCTTACTCCTGCCCATCCTTCTTACTCCTGCCCATCCTCCTTACTCCTGCCCACCCTCCTTACTCCTGCCCACCCTCCTTATTCCTGCCCACCCTCCTTACTCCTGCCCACCCTCCTTACTCCTACCCACCCTCCTTTCTCCTGCCCACCCTCCTTACTCCTGCCCACCCTCCTTACTCCTGCCCATCCTCCTTACTCCTGCCCATCCTCCTTACTCCTGCCCACCCTCCTTACTCCTGGCTACCCTCCTTACTCCTGCCCACCCTCCTTATTCCTGCCCACCCTCCTTACTCCTGCCCATCCTTCTTACTCCTGCCCATCCTTCTTACTCCTACCCATTCTCCTTACTCCTGCCCACCCTCCTTACTCCTGCCCACCCTTCTTATTCCTGCCCACCCTCCTTACTCCTGCCCACCCTTCTTACTCCTGCCCACCCTCCTTACTCCTGACCACCCTCCTTACTCCTGACCACCCTCCTTATTCCTGCCCACCCTCCTTATTCCTGCCCACCCTCCTTATTCCTGTCCACCCTCCTTACTCCTGCCCACCCTCCTTATTCCTGCCCACCCTCCTTACTCCTGCCCACCCTTCTTACTCCTGCCCACCCTCCTTACTCCTGCCCACCCTCCTTACTCCTGACCACCCTCCTTATTCCTGCCCACCCTCCTTACTCCTGACCACCCTCCTTATTCCTGCCCATCCTTCTTACTCCTGCCCATCCTCCTTACTCCTGACCACCCTCCTTACTCCTGCCCATCCTCCCTACTCCTGCCCACCCTCCTTACTCCTACCCACCCTCCTTACTCCTGCCCACCCTCCTTATTCCTGCCCACCCTCCTTACTCCTGCCCATCCTCCCTACTCCTGCCCACCCTCCTTACTCCTGCCCCACCCTCCTTACTCCTGCCCATCCTTCTTACTCCTGCCCATCCTTCTTACTCCTACCCATTCTCCTTACTCCTGCCCACCCTCCTTACTCCTGCCCACCCTTCTTATTCCTGCCCACCCTCCTTACTCCTGCCCACCCTTCTTACTCCTGCCCACCCTCCTTACTCCTGACCACCCTCCTTACTCCTGACCACCCTCCTTATTCCTGCCCACCCTCCTTATTCCTGCCCACCCTCCTTATTCCTGTCCACCCTCCTTACTCCTGCCCACCCTCCTTATTCCTGCCCACCCTCCTTACTCCTGCCCACCCTTCTTACTCCTGCCCACCCTCCTTACTCCTGCCCACCCTCCTTACTCCTGACCACCCTCCTTATTCCTGCCCACCCTCCTTACTCCTGACCACCCTCCTTATTCCTGCCCATCCTTCTTACTCCTGCCCATCCTCCTTACTCCTGACCACCCTCCTTACTCCTGCCCATCCTCCCTACTCCTGCCCACCCTCCTTACTCCTACCCACCCTCCTTACTCCTGCCCACCCTCCTTATTCCTGCCCACCCTCCTTACTCCTGCCCATCCTCCCTACTCCTGCCCACCCTCCTTACTCCTGCCCCACCCTCCTTACTCCTGCCCACCCTCCTTATTCCTGCCCACCCTCCTTACTCCTGCCCACCCTCCTTATTCCTGCCCACCCTCCTTACTCCTGCCCACCCTCCTTACTCCTGACCACCCTCCTTATTCCTGCCCATCCTTCTTACTCCTGCCCATCCTCCTTACTCCTGCCCATCCTCCTTACTCCTGCCCATCCTCCCTACTCCTGCCCATCCTCCTTACTCCTGCCCATCCTTACTCCTGCCCACCCTCCTTACTCCTGCCCACCCTCCTTACTTTTGCTCAAAGCACAATACCTAAAAAAAATTATTTAATTTTTCTAAATATTTACTATGTTTTGGTGGGAAAAATTTAGTCATAGAAACCTTAAATTTGTTTTATTTTGCCTTAATAGGTAATACTGCTTCCATCTCTGCTCGGCTACCAAGGACGATAGCAAACACAACTTCTGCCCATTAATGATGGTAAGGGCAATTTTATTCTTACTGTACTACCAGTGTGTGTGTTTATCATGTTGATGTCGATATCCAGTGATTGTGAGTGTATTAATCAAGATATTTTCATTAACTTGTGTATTAATGTTGGTGTTGTCATTTACCAGTGATGGCGAGTGTATTAATTATAATCATTACCCAGTGATGGTGAGTGTATTAATCATATTGGCATGACCCAGTGATGGTGAGTGTATTAACCCGTTTGTTGCTAAGGGCTATTTGTCCCTTGTCACCCACAGGCGTGTAACAAAAAAGAAAAAAAAATCTTCCTAACCTGTTAATTTGTGTTCTCTGACCACGAGAGAGAGAAAAAAATTAATCGTACTTACAAATGACATAAATGAGCCGACAATATGAGCGATGACGTCACACCCTGCATGCTTGCTCATGCAAGGTGCATCCCAGAGGCATTGCACGCAGTCCTCAAGCAGTCAGAATTGCCACAAATTTATTTTTGCTACATTATTTACAGTGTCTAGGCGTATTTTATCACAAATATTATTCACTAATTGTGTTGCATATAATATTGCTTCATGTTCAATGGTAATAAATATTGCATACATTGAGTATACACATGCACACAAAAATATTTTCCCATTATGCCAATATAATATGTATTCACATTGTTCATTATTATATTTACACACATGCATGCACTATTTACAGGTTTTTGCACTATTATTGCACATTTAGAATTCTTGGAGAGTGGTAGTTGTTGAAGCAGTTGACAGCACACAATGGGATTGCACACGCTTCACACCATGTTTGCACAAGTTTACATTTCTGATCTCTTTTATTGTTCTACAAACTAAGCAATCACATTGGTCTATTGCACACTTTCCAGCTGGTGGCAAATGTTTTAGTCTGTGTGCTTGAAAGCCCTCCGTGTGAGTGAGCCTGGGTGTAGCAGCATGCTGCAACACTGGGTTCATGATGGGTCTTTGTATGCCAGAAACATCTTTGCCAAACTTTGCTAATAACTGTGTCCCAAGTGTAAAAGCAAACGAACGGAAACTTGGTTTACGTCCAGTTTTCACCAGATACATATTATAGCTGTTCAACATGCTTATGTCAACAAGATGGAAAAACACTTTTTTCGTCCACTTCAATGTTTTCCGCACTCACTCGACACTGCCCACCATCATGTCAGATTTATCAACCAAATGCATGTTGACGTTATAGGCAAGAACACAATCTGGCTTATTGGTTCTTGCGTTACTCGGTTCACCTTGCCAATGTTCACCATTGTACTATCATGAACGGTTGTCAGCAAGTTCACTTCTCTCTTGTCTTTCCACCTAACTGAGCGTATTTGATCACTTTTTCTTAGTTGGCAGTCACCAACTTCAAGTTTATTGTCAAACACTGGCATTTCCCTTCTTCTTGGCTTTACTGTGCCAAACAATCCAGTTCTATTTTTAATCAAGAACCTAGCTTGCAAGGGACTTGTATAGCAATTATCCGTGTATAAAATGTGGCCTTTGTTCATCCATGGTGTCATCAGTGACTTTACCACACTACCCGAGAAACCATGTTGGTCGTTACCGGGAATGTCTACATCGCTAGCAGAATACAGAATCGTGTGTAACACGTATCCTGTTTCACAGTCACAAAAAACAAAGAATTTAAATCCAAATTTGTTGCGTTTGGAGGGAATATACTGCTTGAATGCAACACGTCCTCTGAAAAGCACAAGGAAATCGTCAATCACCAGCTTCTGTGCTGGTACGTAGAAATCTCTGAACTTACTAATCGCTTCATTCATATAGTGCCTGACTCTCCAAAGTCTATCATCCTCTGTCCGGTCCTCATTACTTGCAAAATGAAGGCACCTGAGGAGTATCTGAAACCTGTCTCGGGACATATATTTCCTGAAGAAAGGTGTTGGAATAGTCTGGTCTTTGCTCCAATAATCTGTGATAGCATGTTTGACACAATGTTTCATCAACATACATATTGCCAAAAATATATGCATTTCACCTACAGTAGTGTTTTTCCAATGCTGCAATCGTGAATATTCTGTTATCTCTTTTCCAGTGAGATGAGTCGCATGAAGGTTCATTTGGTGTACAATATATTCCATGAGCGGCTCATCATAAAATGCTGTAAAGTAATCCATTTCACACATGTCCTCACCATTATCAGGGAAAAGGTCTGTAATCCCAACTTCTTTATTGTCAAAGGCAGGAATTAGAGGAATAAAATCATCACCATCACTCCACACAAGTACACCTGGTGTCCTGCGAGACGCAACAGCGGCTCGACAGCGAGGAAGCATTGCACACCGTGGACCAGGAGCTAAAGTCCGTCTATGCAAAGTACGGGCGCTATGTGAACGTCAGGTGAAATCACGTGAACATGAGGGTCTTGGTTCCTCATGTGGTGCATGCGGCGGCGTTTGGCTGGGCGAGACGCTGCTGACGCGACAAATTCTCGCCCAGTATCACCACTGGTACTAGCAACAGGCATGATAACACTATGCTCTGAATCCACTTCACTAAAACCAGAAAATGAGTCACCTTCCTCTGACTCATTGCCCAAAATATCCTCGTACTCTAAATAAGCACAAGAACTGTGTGGTCGTGGGTGAATTGGAGTAGACACTGGGCGAGGAGGCACGGGTGAGCATGTAGGCCTCGCCATGGGAGGAGACTGTACTGTATCTCATATTCACTGTCTGTGCTACTATCATCGGACAATTGTCTGTAGTCCTTATCAATGTCAGGGTCATCAAAAATCACTGTCCTCACCATCAGAAAATAATTCACTAGTTATTTGCTCTTGAGTAAGTGATTGCGTGGTGCGTGCTCAGGAGGCATTTGGCCATGCGTTCGCCATGGTGACCGCTGGGTAATTGGTACCTCCCACGCATTGGTAGCATGAGCTGGATATTTTTTACAAAATGGCAACTGGTTTACTATAGCCCCTGGGCAGCGTATGGGGGCCCCCCTACCCCGCTGGCCATTCAAATCTTGTGTGGTATTCCATCACGTCATATGACATCATGCACAATTTATAGCAAGTTACTCAACACATCATATGACGTGTTGTGCAGTTTAAGGGTTAATCATGGTGTTATTACCCAGTTATGTTGAGTGTATTAACCCTCTGAAATGCAATTAGCGTATAATATTGCTCAATCAGGGGTGCGCATAACACCTTAACCACTGCACTGTGCCAAATGACAAATGCCATTCGCCAATTACTGCGCCAACTGACAAAAGTATTTTTTTATTTCTTCGTACACGGTCGAAGCGCGCTTGCGGTAGGTTGAGTACAAAATGGACTCTTAGGACCTCCAGTGAGAGGCAGCCATCTTGGAAAAAATTCCCAGAATGTCCTAGGGCTGCTGGCTGGGGCAGTACTGAGTGAGCAACAATGGGTGGCACACGCGCCTTTGGCTCCCAAACACCTGTCCAACGCGGTGTTGACTTGGGTACAAGATGGATTCCTGAGGTGTTTGCCAGATTGAAAAAAATTCCCAGCATTCCCCACGGTCATGGGTAGGCTCATATTCAAGGTAGCAACCATGTCGTATTCATCCATATCGAGCTCCCAGCCCTAGTCGGCCATGTTTTTAAGAAGGCATATTGCTTGAAGATGAGCATGCCAATGATTTTGATAACCCAAATCTGGAAAAAGACCTAACACAGGTGTCTGCTACTAGTGATATGCATAGTGAAGTGAACGCTGTGGAGAGTGTGTACAATACACAGCTCTCACAGCCTGCCATGCCGGACTAGGTCACCACCATCAGTGGAACAACACAAATGAATTTTTGTATGTTCCACTGAACATTTAGTGCCAAATGCAATTCATTTGGACCATCCGGGAATTCGTTAGAGCGGGGTCTGTTAGAGTGATGATGCACTGTATTTGAAAAGAAAAAATGCAAGAATAGAGAAGTGATTGCAAATATTATTCAGCAGATATGTAAGTAATAAAATTTATCAGATACTGCATATAAGTAATAAAATTTACCAGATATAAAAGTAAAAATAATGAACAGAAGAGTGGGAAATTAGATAATTAATCAAATTAAGATTTCTAGAGTAAACAAATTGAGATTCAAATAATTAATCAATTAGAATACAAATAATTAGCTAAGTTAAGAATTAATTTAATATTGTAATACATGAATATAATATTGTAATACATGAATATAATATGGTAATGTTACGGCCCTCTCGGGTCGCAACTGGGTTCTTTCTCTGATGTTAGTAGAGTTTGGGTATCTGGCCCCAAGCTAGTAGTGGCTTTCAAGGGGTGTGCTCCGTAACGCAAGTAAATTAAAGGGGAAGGGAGACAAAGGCAAAAACTTAATAATATAATTATAACCATCACCATAAATAATATATAAATGATCACACGGGGGAGGTATAAACACTAGAATATACAATGTGGTCTTCCTCTGAAGACGCGGAGTGTTCCACGGTGTTCAACGATGCTTAGCCCTCGGTCCTCTTGTGGCCTCACGATGAATCCTTCGATTCTCTCGAGTCTACCCTGGCCACAGGCCAGCCAAATCACAGCTCCACTGGGGGCACCGTCGTGGAGGCCGTCAACCACAAATCCAGCCTGTAGCTGGCAGGTTCCAATCAGCTCCGCAGGTTAGGCCACTCCACGACCGATACTAGGGTAGCGAGCCCTAGGCAGGAGCCTCGTGTGATCCCACAGATCACTCTCCTCACCACAACACCCCAGGGGTTAGTCTTCTCCCTAGTCAGCCCCGGGTACGACAATCCCTGGATCTGCCACCTCACAGGCAGGCTAACACAACAGTGTTCATCCGGGGGGGTGACTCACAGTTTCAGCGGCAAATACGTGGAGGTTACTCGGCTGCCTTGGGTAGACTCATCCAACTTCCATTACAGCAGTCCCCGGTCGACTCTGTAATCAGACACGTCATCAGTAATAGGGACTCTTTAGGGCACCTCACTTACATGCTTAGACACAAACGCCCACCTATCCACTCCATAGATGGCGTTGCTGTCTAAGCTCCACCTCACCAGAGGTCAGCAGCGGCTGTGTTATGAGCTGATCAGGACGGGAAACTAGCCCTTGTGGCCAGTATATCTCGTCCTCACTAGATGGCGCCGTCCATTTGGAGGGGGTTTCGGGAGCTGACCCACAGATGGCGTGGTCGTCACTGCTCCGGGCTCGGACACTGGACTCGGGTCCGTAACAGGTAATAATACAAGAAGGGCAAGGATATGTAATATAAACAGGCAAAAAAAAAAAAAAAGAGAGAGAACAAAGTTAGAATTAGACAATTAGATTAAGATTATAAATAAACAAATGGATTCAGATTCAAAATAATTAATTAAAAAGGATACATATTTAATCAAATTAAAAATTCAATAATCTCTTAATTGTAATACAGTAATATCATATGGTAATAAGACAAGTTGGATAAGGGTATGCAATAGAAACAAACACATATGGGCTGGAAACACTGATGTACTTAAAGCTTAAGAATCCATTAACAATACTGGAATATTAGACAACAAATAAGACTAGTAGCTAATATTAATGGGCAGATATATAAGTAAGAAATTAAATTATTAATTTTTAATTCACAAAGTAATGAATTAAAGATTCAGATAATTTGACAAATTAAGAGTTCAAGGTTTATAACATTTTGGGAAATTGAAGTGTTAGTATCAACAGATAAATGGGTAAGTTGCAAATATTGTAAGCTAAGAATCTGATAACTAGACGAATTAAGCATTCAAAAAATTATTACATTTTATAAAATTGAAGTCATTGCAGTAATAGTTATAAGAGGGTAAATTACATGTATTTGAAGCCAATTATATAAAAAAGAAGCATATATTAATTGATATAAAAATAAAAAAAAACTAAATTTAAATAAGGTTAGGCTAGGTAAGGCTTGGTCACTCATGTGTTAGTTTCAGCAATGACATTGGAAGTTTGCTGGCTTCCAGTTATGTTACAATCAACAAAGAAAGACAATAATTGTTGGACACTTTTTATTTCACGTCTTTTGCCTGTTCTTTCTTACCAATGATTGTTCCATTCCTGGTGTAGCACTGCTTGATAAGATTTAGGTTTTGTTTGTGAACATGATGCGGTCTGTAGAGGAGAATCAACGCTGCTTGGTAAGGCATTCATTAATATAAAGGTTAGTTTTATATTTATAGCTGATTGAATGAGATCTTACTTATCATTGGGATAAGCTAGTTTAGTGAGCTTACCTGTCTGGTGCTTTAGTGATTGTTTTTATCTATTCTGATAGATTTAAAAGTATCATTAAAGTTTATCTCTGATCTAATCAGTTGATGAGCTACACCTGAGTAGTTCTCACATTCTTGTTCTTCAGGCAGTTCAGTCGAGCTGATGATGAGCAAATCATGGAGTTTTTGTTGATCCCTGTTGTTTGGAGAACCTGAAACACTTATAAATCCATTACAGTAGAACCTCGAGTGACGACCGCCTCAAATGGCGAGCAATTTGGTTAACGAACACCTCGATTGCCGACAATTCGTCTTGTTTGGCGAGCACTCGTTTGAATAATGTCAACACCACATGGTGGGGTTGCGCTGCTTCTCGCAGATTCTCGAACGCCTCCGACGATGCAAATAAATTATTTTTCTTTGTTTAACATTATACATTAATAGCTGTTTTAGTGTTTAGTGCCTTAATTTAAACACCCCGCATAGGATAGGGGGCAGCTATAGTGCAGCCATGACCGATAGTTGACAGACACCACCTAGAAAAAAAATCCTGGCCAACATTCCTGGGTGTGAGAGCTTCAATACTGAGCGAGCCACCAAGGCTGACGCATGCGGCATGAGCTCACAGAACCACTGTTCAGCTTGTGACCACAGCATCACCTAAAAATGTCAAAATATATATGTTCATGCTATTATTTAGCAATGATAGTATTACAGAAGACCCCCCTGAATGTGATCAAACTGACCAGGATTCTGATAATAGCAGGATTGTGGTGATATTTAGCACTCTGCTCCATGGTGGGAGGAGTAATGTTGAGGGAGGGAGGGTTGTGGCGTCATCTTCTGACTGTGTGTGGCCACCTTTTATTGACTGGAATTACCACACCAGCTTAGTGGTTCACTATGGTGAACACAAATGTAGATACTTATATATAACGTGTGTATAGAGTGTAATAACAGCAATAGAAGTATGTTGGGGCCACCATTTTGGTGAGAGAGGTGCATCATCTGCAAGACATGTCTTGTTGTTTACTGGTGGCCACTATGGTCTTTGGGCACCATACCAGCTTAATTGTACAGGTATGGTGAATAAAACATGTAGATACTTATATATAATGTGTGTATATAGTGTAATAACACCACAAACAGTATTGTTGGAGGAGAAATATTAGTGCATCTGGCCTCAAACCAGTGAAGGCGGCCGCCACCAGCTGACTGTGTGAGTAGCTATGTCTTATTGTCTTTACTCATCATACATGCTTACATGTACAGTTTTGGTGAACAAAACATGTAAATACTTATATATAAAGTCTGTGTATAGTGAATAAAGGCAAAAACAGTAGCGTGAGAGGAGAATGTGGGCAAGTGCGGTGTTGTTGAGGGAGGGAGTGCCAGCGAGTGGCTGGCTGGTGTGTGGCGGTCACTCCTCGTTGCATTTTGACTCACAATACCAACTTAGTGGTTCGTTATGGTGAGTAAAACATGCAGATACCTTTATATAACCTGTGTATATTGTATAATAACAGCAAAACTATTTGTTTATTGTTTTATGAACATAATAATTGAATCACTAATATGCACACCATAATTTTGAGTATAGCGATGGTTCACACATTTTATTTTATAAATATATCACAATACACACTATTGAATAATATTACTGCAAAACAACAAAGAAAAAATCAATCAGAGACATTGAAATAATTAGGTAATAATATCTTTGTGGCAACAAAGCCTGACAGCTTGGGCAGAGCAGACCTTGTCTGGCGACTGCTCTGTCAACGCTTCTTTTTTGCCAGACTTTCCCACCCAATTGTGGCCAAAATATGCCACCTAAGATTTTTTTGTTATTTTTTCCATGACCATGGAACACAAATGAACACTTTTATAAAACAAAAGAATTTTTTTATTTATTTTTTTTGTTGAGCCTGTGGGTGTTGAAGCCATTATGACCTTTAGCGGCTCAAGGGTTAATGATGCTATTGATGCTGGGATGTTGTAAAGCATTGACTTTTTTTGTAAAAAAAATGAAAGTAATTAAAAAAAAGAACAAATGTCAAAAAGGTTCATTTATTGGTTGTCAGGTAGGCTGCTCCATGTTTCTTAAAAAAAAAAAAAAAACTTTGAAAAACTTTGAAAAAGGACAAATGCCATATAAGTTCGTTCAGCGTTTGTCGGGTAGGCTGCTCCATTATTGAGAAATAAATGAAAAATACAAAACAAATGGAACACATTTGAAACACAGAAAGAGTGTCATAATGGAGCAGCCTATCCGACAAATACTGAACGAACCTTTATGGCATTTGTCCGTTTTTCAAAGTGTTTCAACTGTTTTATTTTTTTACTTTTATTTTTTTTTATTTTAGAAACATGGAGCAGCCTACCTGCTGAACCTCGAATGAATCTTTTTTGACATTTGTTCTGTTTTTCAAAATTCTTCATTTTTTTTTTTAAGAAACATGGAGCAGCCTACCTGACAAACACCGAATGAACCTTTTGCTATACAAAAAAAGAAAAAAAAAAAAAAATTGAACAAATTTTGAGAAAGAAAAATGTCATAAAGGTTTGTTCAGTGTATGTGAGGTAGGCTGCTCTCCATTATTTATAACATCGAATATTATACTGATGTTTTTTGGTGGTAGAATGGAATATTTTTATTTACATTATTTTCAATGGGGAACTTCGTTTTGAATTACGTCAGTTTCACATGACGACCACGGTGCCAGAATGGATTAAATTCGTTATTCGAGGTTCCACTGTACTACCTACCTAACTACACATACTGTATTGCATATTAATGGGTTATAAGCCAGTCCAAACAGGGTATAAGTATGGAATACTATAACTCTCATACTGGGTGGGGTGGATATTATGAGGGACTGGTGGCTCATAACAGTTGTTGCTAACGTGTGTTGGTGAGTGTATTAATATACCTGAGTCTTGTCTCTCCTTACTCATAACCTTTGTGTACCTGAGTTTTGTCTCCCCTTATTCATAACCTTTGTGTACCTGAGTCTTGTCTGCTCTTTCTCATAACCTTTGTGTACCCGAGTCTTCTGTCTCCCCTTACTCGTAACCTTTGTGTACCTGAGTCTTGTCTGCTCTTTCTCATAACCTTTGTGTACCCGAGTCTTCTGTCTCCCCTTACTCGTAACCTTTGTGTACCTGAGTCTTGTTTGCTCTTTCTCATAACCTTTGTGTACCCGAGTCTTCTGTCTCCCCTTACTCGTAACCTTTGTGTACAAGAGTCTTGTCTCCCCTTACTCGTAACATTTGTGTTCCTGAGTCTTGTCTCCCCTTACTTGTAACATATGTGTTCCTGAGTCTTGTCTCCCCTTACTCGTAACCTTTGTGTACAAGAGTCTTGTCTCCCCTTACTCGTAACCTTTGTGTACCTGAGTCTTGTCTCCCCTTACTTGTAACATATGTGTTCCTGAGTCTTGTCTCCCCTTACTCGTAACCTTTGTGTACAAGAGTCTTGTCTCCCCTTACTCGTAACCTTTGTGTACCTGAGTCTTGTCTCCCCTTATTTGTAACATATGTGTTCCTGAGTCTTGTCTTTCTTTATTCTTAACCTTTGTATTCCTGTGTCTTGTCACTCCAGTAATGTGAGAGTATGTTAAATTGAACATTAGTAAATGTGTATGATTGTGTGTATTAAGTTTTCCCACAAATTTTTGTGAGAGTACCGTCCCAGCACTCTACGAGGACAGAGAGGGAGGAGCGAGACTTCACACGCTGCGGGTGTGTGGTGTGTGCTGGTGAGGAGTCTACCTCACTGTGTAGGGTTATTTACCTCCATTATATCTCTGTGACTGGAATACTGTCATTAATGGTGAGCGAGATGTTATTCCTTGGTAGTGTATTGTCCCATTTCCTGTGTTTTAATAAATGTAATGCATGTACTGTACTTTACCTGGTTGATACCTGGTTGATGGGGTTCTGGGAGTTCTTCTACTCCCCAAGCCCGGCCCGAGGCCAGGCTCGACTTGTGAGAGTCTGGTCCACCAGGCTGTTGCTTGGAGCGGCCCGCAGGGCCACATACCCACCACAGCCCGGCTGATCCAGAACTTCTCTTAGAAAACCATCCAGTTTTCTCTTGAAGATGTCCACGGTTGTTCCGGCAATATTTCTTATAGTCGCTGGGAGGACGTTGAACAACCACGGACCTCTGATGTTTATACACTGCTCTCTGATTGTGCCTATGGCACCTCTGCTCTTCACTGGTTCAATCTTGCATTTCCTTCCATATCGTTCACTCCAGTACGTTGTTATTTTACTGTGTAGATTTGGGACCTGACCCTCCAGTATTTTCCATGTGTATATTATTTGGTATCTCTCTCGTCTTCTTTCTAGAGAGTACATTTGAAGAGCTTTAAGATGATCCCAATAATTTAGGTGTTTTATCTCGTTTATGCGTGCCGTATATGTTCTCTGTATTCCCTCTATTACAGCAATCTCTCCTGCTCTGAAGGGGGAAGTGAGTACTGAGCAGTACTCGAGATGGGACAACACAAGTAATATAATAACCCATGGTTTAATAGACAGTGTCAGGAAGCAAAAATGGCCAGCAGGCGGGAGTGGAGGAAGTACAGAAGACAAAGGACAGAGGACAACAGGATCAGATACAACAGAGCTAGGAACGATTACATTAACATAAGACGAACATCGGAAAGGGACTATGAGAACGATATTGCAATCAAAGCGAAAAAACAACCTAAGTTACTACACAGTCATATAAGAAGAAAAATGTCGGTGAACGACCAAGTGACAAGACTAAGGAAGACAGAGGGGGCATATACTGAAAGTGACAAGGAAATCTGCGAGGCACTGAATGCCAGTTTCCATGGAGTGTTCACTACCGAGCCTGAGCAGCTCCCATTGTTGGAAGGGGTTACCATAGATGAAAGACTATCAGATATAGAGGTGACAGCAGAGGAGGTAATGAAACAGTTGACAACTCTAGATGCAACTAAAGCAGTTGGACCAGACAAAGTATCACCGTGGATACTAAAAGAAGCAGCACAGGCCCTCAGCGTGCCTCTGGCAATGATCTTTAATGAGTCACTTATGTCAAGAGAATTGCCCAGTTGCTGGAAGAAGGCAAATGTCGTGCCGATCTTCAAGAAAGGTGATAGGGAGGAGGCACTTAACTATAGACCTGTATCACTGACAAGCATCCCCTGTAAAATACTGGAAAGAATAATTAGGCTACGACTGGTTGCACACCTGGAGAACATTAGGTTTGTGAACAAACATCAACATGGGTTCTGGACAGGGAAATCGTGCCTAACAAACCTTCTGGAATTCTATGATAAAATAACGAGGATAAGACAGGACAGAGATGGTTGGGCAGACTGCATATTTCTGGACTGCCAAAAAGCCTTTGATACAGTACCGCACATGAGACTGCTGTTCAAGCTTGAGAGGCAGGCGGGGTTGGGGGGAAAGGTCCTAGCATGGATAAGGAACTACCTAACAGGAAGGAGCCAAAGAGTTACGGTAAGGGGCGAGAAGTTGGACTGGCGAACAGTAACAAGTGGAGTACCACAAGGATCGGTGCTGGGACCAATTCTATTTGTTGTATATGTTAACGACATGTTTACAGGCGTAGAGTCCTACATGTCGATGTTTGCGGATGACGCAAAGTTGATGAGAAGAGTTGTGACAGATGAGGATTGCAAGATCCTCCAAGAGGACCTGAACAGGTTGCAGAGATGGTCAGAAAAATGGCTACTGGAATTCAACACGAGCAAATGTAAAGTTATGGAAATGGGACTAGGAGATAGGAGACCAAAGAACAGTACACAATGAAGGGGAACAGCCTACCTGTGACGACGCGTGAAAGAGACCTGGGGGTGGACGTAACACCTAATCTATCTCCTGAGGCACATATAAATAGGATAACGACAGCAGCGTACTCTACACTGGCAAAAGTTAGAACATCATTCAGAAACCTAAGTAAGGAGGCATTTAGGGCGCTTTACACTGCCTACGTGAGGCCAGTCTTAGAGTATGCCGCCTCATCATGGAGTCCCCATCTGAAGAAGCATATAATGAAACTGGAAAAGGTTCAGAGGTTTGCAACGAGACTCATCCCAGAGCTACGAGGGATGGGGTATGAGGAGCGCCTGAGGGAACTGTGCCTTACGACACTAGAAAGAAGAAGGGAGAGGGGGGGACATGATAGGAACGTATAAGATACTCAGAGAGATTGACAGAGTGGACATAGACGAAATGTTCACACGGAAAAGTAACAGAACGAGGGGACATGGATGGAAGCTTGAAACTCAGATGAGTCACAGAGATGTTAGGAAGTTTTCTTTTAGCGTGAGAGTAGTGGGAAAATGGAATGCACTTCAGGAACAGGTTGTGGAAGCAAATACTATTCATAATTTTAAAACCAGGTATGATAGGGAAATGGGACAGGAGTCATTGCTGTAAACAACCGATGCTCGAAAGGCGGGATCCAAGAGTCAATGCTCGATCCTGCAGACACAACTAGGTGAGTACAAGTGACTTGAAGAGTACAACTATTGTGATGGGATCCCTGGATTTGAAAGTTCTCGTAATCCATCCGATCATTTTTCCGGCTGAAGCGATATTTGCTTTGCTATGCTCCCTAAATGTTAGATCGTCGGACATTATTATTCCCAAATCCTTGACATGCTGTTTTTCTACTATGGGAAGATTCGATTGTGTTTTGTAACCTGTATTATGTTTCAGATCCTCATTTTTGCCATACCTGAATACAGTGTACCTGAAATTTATCACTGTTAAACATCATGTTATTATCTGCTGTCCAATCGAAAACTTTGTTGACATCTGCTTGTAGTTTTTCAATGTCTTCAGCAGAGGTAATTTTTATGCTGATTTTTGTGTCATCTGCAAAGGACGACACGAAGCTGTGCCGTGTATTTTTGTCTATATCAGATATGAGAATAAGGAACAGTAGCAGTGCAAGGACTGTACCTTGAGGTACAGAGCTTTTAACATCGCTTGGACTCGATTTTATTTGATTGACTGTTACTCTTTGTGTTCTGTTCGACAGGAAATTGAGTATCCAGTGTCCTACTTTTCCAGTTATTCCCATTGACCTCATTTTGTGAGCTATCACCTCATGGTCACATTTGTCAAACGCCTTTGGAAAGTTTGTGTATACAACATCTGCATTTTGCTTTTCTTCTAGGGCTTCTGTGATTTTGTCATAGTGATTGAGTAACTGTGACAGACAGGATCTTCCCGCTCTAAATCCATGTTGTCCTGGATTGTGCTATTCATTGTTTTCCATAAAACTAGAAATTTGATTCCTAATCACTCTTTCAAACACTTTTATGTGTGATGTTAGTGCAACTGGCCTTTTTTTGCCAAGGCTTTACTTCTCCCCTTGTGCAACGGAGCTATATCTGAAGATTTAAGTGCTACTGGTATCTCCCTTGTATCCAGGCTCTTTCTCCATATTACGCTGAGTGCTCTCGCTACTGGTACTTTACAATTCTTTATGAATATTGAATTCCATGAGTCAGGCCCAGGAGCTGAGTGCATAGGCATATTGTCAATTTCTCTTTCAAAGTCTTCCGAGTTTGTGGTAATATCTGTTATATTATCTGCAGCTTGAATGTCATTCATAAAGAAGCTGTCTGGGTCATCAACTTTCATGTTGTTTATTGGTGTGCTAAACATAGCCTCATACTGGCCTCTTAGAATTTCACTAATCTCTTTGTTGTCCTCTGTGTACGTACCTTCATTTGTAATTAACGGTCCAATACTGGTTGAGGTTTTGGATTTTGATTTTGCGTATGTGAAAAAATATTTCAAATTTTTCCTTATCTCTTGTATAGCTTTCTGTTCCAATTCCATTTCCTCAGACTCATATGATCACTTCAATGTTTGTTCTATTTCTTCGATCTCCCTGCTTAGGCTTGTTTTCCTTGCTTGTGATAGTTGTGTCTGCCGAAGCATTTCGGTTATTTTTTCCTTCTCCTGTACAGTCGTCTGCGTTCTCTTTCTAGAGTGGTCCTCTTTCTGCCCCTCCTCACAGGCACGTGCTTCAAGCAGACCTTGTAAGCCTCAGCTGTCAGTTGAGCTATTCCCTGTGTGGGAGTTTTGTCGCATAAGACCGTCTTACATTGAATGGTTGCAAGGTCTACATTTATTTTTTCCCAGTCAATCCTCCTATTGTTGAAATTGAATTGATTGAATATTCCTTCTCACTTGTTGGGTCTCTTAGACCTACTACCGTTTTTTATGCTAGTTCGCACTTCAATGAGCTTATGATCTGAGTATGAAGTATCTGAGATTGTGATGTCTCTGATTAGTTCATCATTGTTTGTGAATAACAAGTCCATTAACAAGTCAATAACAAGTCTACTTTGATTGTCGAGTTCTGCCAATTCAAAAAATATGGTACCAGCCCCATGTTGTTACTCTTGTGTTTGAAGGTTTGAAGTGTTTATAAATGCACATTGGCTCTACATCCCTGTTTTAAAGTAACATATCTACACTATAAGTAAGGAAGTGCTGCTGCCCCTCCAACTTTATCAGCTGCTCCTTGAGCCCACAACATCCCAAACATGATGTAACAACCCCAGAAGGCAGCTAAGTACCCAGTGACCTAAATGTGACCGAAATATTCGTCAAAACCTAACCTACTAGCTCATCTCGACCTCATTAGTGTTGCTCCCTGGAGGAAGCTAACCTGACGTTTGCTGCTGCCATATCAACGAGTCTACCCCATCTGCTGCGTACATCTCTGCTGCTACCATGCAAAACAATTCTAAGTTCGGTAAGGCCGCAAAGAAAGATAGCACACCTATCAGGATGAACCCAACCAGCCAAGCTAGCAACAGGAATAACGCGGGTGTACCGACCCTCCGTGCGTCAACAATAACAAACCTTCCCAGCTGATTGAAGCGTCGTCACTGACTCGAGCCTTACAACAGTTATGTAACCATATGGAGCAACTTAAACGAGCTGCCTCCCCATGTTCTGACTTTAAGCGTCTCGCTGATAATCCATGGCTCAGATTATTGACTCAAATACATGATGACCAAAAGTCTATAATCCGAGAGCAGTCGGACCTGATAATGAAGCTACAGAGTGATGCTTTGGCCATGCACAAGATTAACCAAGATCTGTCTGTCAGAGTCGACCACCTCGAACAGGAATTAAGCTCTCTTCAGATCTCGGTTACTAACTTTAAACCAGCAGAAACCTCTAAGAAGCAAGAAGAGATGTTACAAAAGTTAGAGAACCATTTTAACTCCCTACAACAGCAACACACTGCAACCCAAGACGAATCAGACCAACTTAAGCTCCTTGATTTGTCATCATCTCATCACATGATTTTCCCCATGAAACTGACAGAGAAGACTGTACTGCCATCGTGATCCAGGAATTGCGTACTAAGTTGAATTATTCAATCGAAGCAAGAGACATTAAGTCAGCTTATAGAGTGGGTACCAAATCATCTGGTACAAACAACAGAAAGATACGTGTGAAGTTGGATAGCTGCTCCCGCAAGTCAGACCTTATCACTGCTGCAGTCGCTAGGAAATCCAATGTTTATGTGAACGAATGTCTTACCAGATTCAGACAAAATCTCTTATTTAAACTACGTGGAATTTGCAAAAGATCCACTGCTATTAAACATTGTTTTGTGCGCGATGGTAAAATAATAGCTAGGAAGACTGACTCTGGAAAAACTTATGTCATAACCACTGAAGCACACCTCACTTCTTTCCTGGATGACTGTAGGATATCAGCTGAATAACCAGAACATAATTTGTAGTCTCACATACAACCAAAGTGTACTTAAGCTCTGCCTTTCCTTTCCAAAGGTGTTTATTTTTATTTTTATTTTATTTTTTTTGTTTGTCATCTTTGCCTGTTTTATACTCTTAATTATTTGTTCTAAGTTAATCCCCTTGTCACTAAAATTAGGGCTTTTTATTACCCTGTTAATTAACCATTACTAAGCAAATTATCTTCAAGATCATTTTTTTTATGATTATTATTTTTCTTATTATTTTTTATTTTATATTTATATTGTCAGTCTCTACTGATTTTCTGTTTTTTATTTTATGTAACTTCTGTGTCCTTCCTGGCTATCTATTGGATCTTTATTTTACTTCTAAATTGTTACTATTTTATTGTATTTGCTTTTATTCTTGTGTTTTGCTTTATCGTGTATCGTGATCCCTCTGCATCTCTATGCACACTGATATTGATCCTGATCAAAATCTTCTGTCTCATATCTACACCAACCAGCACATTGATCATCATTATTGCAAGTATTTCACAGCACACCAGGCTAAACACAAACTTCAAAATAGCACCTGTCTATCAGTTTATAACCAAAATGTTAGATCACTTGGTAAACATTTTGACGATTTAAATGCATTGCTCACAGCACTAGGTACTAACCTATCGCTCATTATTTTAACAGAAACTTGGCTAAATAAAGACTATACCCAACTCTACAACTTAGCTGGTTATAAAGCCATTCATAACTGTAGGCCTAATAAAAAAGGTGGTGGCACAGCTATATATTACCGAGATACATTTATCTGCAACAGTGTTATTAGTGACAGAGATGACTACTGTGAATATACTTTTGCTCAGTTTACAATTAAATCCCTTAAATCCTCTTTGGCTATTGGAGCCATCTATAGATTTCCCAATACTAACATAGCTTCTTTCTCAGACAACCTAAGGAATCTTATTATAAACAACAATCTCAACAAAAACCACATCATTTTGGGAGGAGACTTTAATATTGACCTGGGTCAACAAAATTGCTCTCAAGTTGACTATTTCCTTAACAGCATGAACTCCTGTATGCTAATCCCCACAATCACCAAACCTACCCGATTCACTCAAACTTCAGCCACTACCTTGGACCACATATGGACAAACATAACAGATCCCCTTGTATCTGGTATAATCTACGACAGAACAACTGACCACTATCCTACCTTTCTCATAGCGAACATGGACATAACACCACCAAAAAGCAAGAAACTTTCATTTAGGCTACACAGTGAATCAGCTTTAGACAATCTTACAGAGGCACTTCACAATATTAACTGGGATTCTGAATTCAATAATACCCATGATATAAATTCATTAGCTAACCTCTTCCTCTCCAAAACTTTAAGCCTCTACAACCTTCATTGTCCCCTTCTTACCAAGCAAGTAACTGACAAAAGATTAAACAATCCATGGCTCACAAGTGGCATTCTCAACTCAATCAACAAGAAACATGAATATGAAAAGAAAGTTAGGATTGGCCTAGTTTCAAAGGAAGTAGCTAAAAGGTACTCATCAATGCTTACCAGTATCATAAGAAAGGCAAAACTTGCATATTATGTGAATAGATTCAATGAAGCAAAAGGCAACATGAAAAGCACTTGGAAAACTATCTCTAGTATCCTAGGAACTAAACAACACTCACATAACCAAATAAAACTCTACAAGGATGGGGATATACCGCCAACTGATTTAGAAATGGCAAATGAATTTCATAGTTTCTTTTCATCGGTTGGTGCTAATCTTGCCAGTAAAATCCCACAGACTCAGACACATATTAACACATATCTCTCAGGCAGCTATCCAAACTCTCTTCTCCTTTCACCAATCAGCCCAGCAGATGTTTTGTCCATCATACACTCTCTAAAAACCAAGGCAGGGAACACCAGTGAAATTCCGTCCATTGTGTACAAGAGAGCCTCCCATGCCCTTGCCGCACCCATAGCACTACTGTTCAACAAATCTATAGAGTGTCACACCTTCCCTGATATCCTCAATAAAGCAAGAGTAACGCCAGTCCATAAAGGAGGCAATCCGGCTGACATAAACAATTATAGACCAATATCAAATCTACCCATTCTATCAAAAATATTTGAAAAAATTATTTACAAACAGCTCTATTCCTACCTCGTAAAATTCGACATACTCAGCCCCTGCCAGTTTGGCTTCCGGTCCCAAAAGAGCACCAACGATGCAATCATTAGTCTCCTTGACGTTATCTACTCAGCCCTTGACAAAAATGAGTTTCCAATTGGACTCTTCATTGACCAAAGAAAAGCCTTTGATACTGTTAATCACAACTACCTCTTACTTAAACTCCAGCATTATGGAATCCGAGGCCTTGCCCTTGACTACATTCGATCCTATCTTAGTGACAGACACCAATATGTAACCATCAATGATACAACTTCTTCCACTCTACCAATTACCGTTGGAGTGCCACAGGGCAGCATCTTAGGACCTCTTCTATTTCTTATATATATAAACGATCTGCCTAATGTCTCTAATATTCTCAAACCTATATTGTTTGCTGACGATACTACCTTATCTATTCAAACCTCAACCCACATACACTAAATAATGTTGTGAATAATGAATTAAAAAAAGTCCACTTATGGATGTCAACGAACAAACTAACATTAAACATCGAAAAGACTTACTACATCTTATTTGGAAGCAAATCATCAAATGCAATTCAGCTACAGATAGACAACATTAACATCAGTAATAAAAATGATGGCAAGTTTCTTGGCCTATTCCTAGACAAGAGACTCAACTTCAGCACCCACATTCATCACATAACTAAGAAAATCTCTAAGATTGTTGGTATACTCTCCAAAATCAGATATTATGTTCCTAACTCTGCTCTCCTCTCACTATATTATGCACTAATCTACCCCTATCTTAATTATGGTATCTGTGCATGGGGGTCTACCACTGCAAACCACCTTAAGCCCATCATCACACAGCACAAATCTGCTATCAGAATAATAACTAACTCTGCTTTCAGACAACACTCAGCTCCCTTGTTTAAATCCCTAAACTTGCTAAATATTAACTCCCTCCACACATTCTCTTGTGTCAACTACATTTACAAAACCCTGTTCTTAAATGCAAACCATGCTCTGAAACTCTCCCTGGACAGATGTAATAGGACCCATTATCACCACACCAGAAATAAATATCTCTTTGATATCCCCAGGGTCAAACTTAATCTGTGTAAACACTCTATGCAAATTAAGGGACCTAGTCTATGGGACTCACTCCCTAGTGAATTGAAAAACTGTAAAACTTTTGCCTTATTTAAAAGCAAAACCAAAAAGTACCTAACTTCATCTTCTTAGTTTCCTACACTGAGCTTTAAATTTGCTCTGTACCTAGTGTTACCCAATCTCCTAATTTTTATGTAATATCAAACAACCTTATCATTGTGTTCATTGCTGTCTTCTTTTATGTGCTAGCCATATGCTGTATTGTGACTACCAATTTTTGTCAACTACCATTCAAGCTGTCATTGCAATCAATCTTTTATTGTTTCTGCTGTATTGTGCCTACCAGTTTTTGTCAACTACCATTCAAGCTGTCATTGCAATCAATCTTAGCTACCTATGTGCTTTAATATACTGTACCTACAATTTTCTCTCATCTTCTTTTTTTTAATTTCATGTAACTGTTATCATTTTTTTTGTCTATAAATTTTGCAAGTATTTACCTCCTTAAAATTTTCTTAGATTAAGGACCTGCCCGAAACGCTGCGCGTGCTAGTGGCTTTACAAGACTGTAATTACCATATTTGTATCCTCACATTCCTTATGTACATTCTTGTATATGCATAAATAAATAAATAAATAAATAAATAAATAAATAAATAAATAAGTAAAGGATTGGTTTTGTGAGTTCGTACTCTAGGGTACGGCTTACAAGTTCATGCCCTTATACTCTTTATTTTTAAACTTTGTATACCTGAGTCTTCTCTCCTACTTGTTCTTAACCTTTGTAAAGAATGTAAAGAAAGTTTTAATCTCTTCATCAGGGACGTTCCTAATTCTATGGATTGTCTTTGTCATCCTTCTCTGTACATGTTCATCAGGGAGGTTCCTAATTCTTGGGATTGTGTTTGGCATCTCTGTTCATGTTCAAAAGTTTGTTTGCTCAATACTGTACTGAAGTTCTGCCCTCTGCGATGTTTGTCAGCAAATTAACCCATATCTCAGATGTTTCTCAGAATGTTAATCTAGCTCTGGGATGTTATTCAGAACATTAACCCAGCTCTGGGATGTTATTCAGAATATTAACCCAGCTCTGGGATGTTTCTCAGAATATTAACCCAGCTCTGGGATGTTTCTCAGAATATTAACCTAGCTCTGGGATGTTTCTCAGAATATTAACCCAGCTCTGGGATGTTTGTCAGAATATTAACCCAGCTCTGGGATGTTTGTCAGAATATTAACCCAGCTCTGGGATGTTTCTCAGAATATTAACCCACCTCTGGGATGTTTGTCAGAATATTAACCCAGCTCTGGGATGTTTGTCAGAATATTAACCCAGCTCTGGGATGTTTGTCAGAATATTAACCCAGCTCTGGGATGTTTCTCAGAATATTAACCCAGCTCTGGGATGTTTCTCAGAATATTAACCCAGCTCTGGGATGTTTCTCAGAATATTTACCCAGCTCTGGAATGTTACACTCCCCAGCCTAACTGCTGGACCTCAATCTTTCGTTTATTCCATCTATTCGTTTGCTGTCCGGCCCCAAGCGGCGCCTTAACTCACGAGAGGCTTATGTAGTTTCACATCCGACCACTGCGTTGCAGCGGCGCAACCTCTGCACCTGCTCGACGACCCTGTATTGTTTTTGTGGCTAACTGCGGTGTGCAAAGACTTTTCCCCTCTTACCATTTTATATCTGGGCATATATTTGGGGGGAAGACCCTTTGGCTTCTTGGAGCTATCCAGGCTGATATGGATATATATTTGACTTTGGCATCAGTCAAAATGCTACTCGAAAAGTATGTCAAAAAGTACTCAGAATGGAGTACTTAGGCCTACCAGAGACCACAAGCCAGAACCTGGACCCCTCAGAGAGGCATGAGGAGCAATGGGCTATAGAAATGCACATTTGGTTTGGAGCATTCTATGTCTGTCATCGACCGGATCAGGCACCCAAAAGGTAAGCGCCCCAAAACAAACCCCTATTCTGGTTAAAACTGTTACTGAAATTCAAATGAGTGGACAGAACTCCCTAAATGAAAACGAGTAAACGAGCATGACGTCACCATGTGCCATGCCGCTGTCTACGCAGGTCCACCCCTCCCAAGAAGGGGGAAAGGGGAGCCCCAGACCCCAGTTTGTGAGCTGATGTGATAGGCAGCGGTCGTGCGACTCTGACTCCAGATTTGTCCTCTAGCTCTGTGCCTTATGGTGTGGTGCTGTTTTTTGGTGGTGTGTGAGCCAGGAGTAAGTACTGCCTTGGGACTTAGGGCCACCTTCCACGAGTCACCTTGGGATCTACCTCTGCTTGGTCCTTTGCTGCTCGGTGATCAGCCACTCTTAGTGTGCTGGGGTTTTTTTCTGCATCCTTGGTTGCCTTTTGGAAGGGATAGTTTGCACTGGAACTGCACAGCTAATTATCACCTCTCATAGCTGCCGGCTCTGTTCCGCCTGGGTACGTTGTCCTCTTGCGGGGTTTTTCTTTTGTTTCCCAGCCTGGCGGGGGTTGCCCCTTGTGTTCGGTTATTACCATTGAGTCTTAGTGGTACCTCCACTAGTTCCCCGTGAGTGGACATGTCCCGAGGGTGCAGCATTTAGTGGTTTTCTTGGTAGACTTGGGTGCCGGGTCGCAGTACCCTGCCTGGGCTTTCATTAGTGATGGTATACCAGTTTAAGGGCCATGAGAATTCCCGTGGGGCACTTGGGTCTAATAGATGTGACCCTTAGGTCCCCTCTCACTTTGTGCGAGTTTGAGGGGTTGCTCTGTCTCCTTGCCTCTGGGTGACTCTCACTGTGTTTTCTTCCGTCGTGCTGCCTGTTGGGTTGGTGACACCTTCGACCCAGATTTCTGAAAGTTTTGTAACTTGTTTGTGACTCAGTTCACCCAGTCCACTTATGATTCTATTTGGGTGCAGGCAGCTCAGGCATTGCATGCACAGTTTAGGTTGCTGCAATGCGCTCTTTTGATAGCTGCCCCATTTTGGTTATAGAGACCCGTACAGTGGTTCCTCAGCTTACAAGTGCCCCCTGGTTACGAGTTTTTTTTAGTTACGAGCAGGATTTGCTCGGAAAATTTGTATCGGGATACGAGGGTTGCCTTAGGATACGAGGGTGTTGATACACGTACGGGCCGACTAGCACGTGGTGGCACGGCAATCGCCGCTCAGTTTACCAGTGCCTCGCGCCCAGTGACTATCCTGCCTAATTCTTCACCAGGATTTACAGTGTTTTGTTGGATATTTGGCCATTTGAACATAAATGTTGTTATTATATATCTTGCAATGGGTCCCAAGAAAGCCAGTGGTAAGGTTCAACCTAAGAAAATAGTTGGGAGTAGAGGATGTTCCTTCCTCATTAAGAAAATGTGTGAAGTATGGGAAGAACTGCAAAGTTTTGTTGAAAAAACTCGCTCAGATAAAGCTGTAGCAGGCCGTTGTATTGATCTTTTAAATGACAATATGATGTCTTACTACAGACAAGTGTTAAAATATAGGGAAAAACAAGTGTCTTTAGACAGATTCTTAGTAAGACAAGCAAGCAGTGAGCTACAAGCAGGTCCAGGTGGTATGCAGGCAAAATGTGCCAGAGAGTGCACACCAGAGAAGTCCTCACTGCCTAATGTTATAATGGAAGGGGACTTCCCTTCCAAACAGTAACATCTCTCCTTCTCCCCCTCCTCACCATCTTCCATATGCCAACAGCAGTCATCAGCAAGGGTAAGTAATAACTTGAACATAGTTTTGTAGTGTAGATTTCGATGAATTAGGTATAAAATTTGGTTTGAAGTTAGTTTTTTGGGTAGTCAGAAACATATTAATTCATTTCCCAATATTTCTTTTGGGGAAATTAGCTTCGGTTTACGAGTTTTCGGGTTACGAGCTGTCTCCAGGAACGGATTAAACTCTTAAACCGAGGTACCCCTGTACTTGGGGGTGGTAGTCACCTTGACTCTGGTTCAGTCCGCACCTCCTCGTCCTTTCCCTGCTGTGGTTCATTCTGGTCCCCCCCCCCCCCCTCCGCCCTGCTTCCGGCTCCGAAGTGTCTAAGGACTTCAGGGTCGGAGCAGGGTTTAGCTGGTTTTGTGACTTGGGCAGTCTCGGAGGATGCCCCGTTCCGGGCTGGCGATGGAGGCATTTGAGTTGGTTCTTCCTGCTGTGGCATCTGGGTCTGACCAGTGGTTCCTATTCCTTCCTGCCTTTCCGGCTGATTCGGTTTTTCTTTTCAGGCTGGGACTTTGGAGGACGACTCAGCCCCGGGTCCTGATGTGGAGGTTCCCGGGGCTGGGGAGGGGTTGACTTGGGGGCTTTGGGGCCCTATTGGACCCCGCTTTTTTTTTTACCCTTGGAGCGGGGCTTGTTGTTACTAGGAGTAGGTTTTTTTTTCCACCCCTCCTCTGCGTACGAGTTGGTTTTGTGTCAATCCCTCTTCGGGTTTGGTGTCCCTTCGGGTCCATTGGTCCCATACTTCCAGAGGTTATCGGCTTCCCACATCTTGCCTCATGAGGTGCAGGAGGCCATTGCAGCTTACCTCCTCCAGGACCCGGATTCTGCCTCCATCATGAATCCGTCTTCATTCAGGTTTGGGTCTTCATCTCTTTACCGGGTTTGTTATGAGGTTCTGGAGTCGTCCTGGCTAGCAAACTGCCCCTTGTTTTTGTTGGAGGCTTGCTATACTTTCTGTCATTCCCGCACGCTAGAATGGCATGAGGCGCTAATGGTAGTCCAGGTTTACCTCGGGGGGGGGGGGGGGGGGGGCGAGTTTGCGCACCTCAATGCATGCATTTTCACCCCTGCCCTTCCTCAGAATATTGGTGTAGTGCAGCTCCACGTGCAGGTTCCCTCCCTTTCAGCTGCACTGGTTGCTGAGGACTTGCACGCTCATGGCCTGTTGTCTATGGTCTTGCAGTTCTTTTTCCTCCTGGAGCTATCCTCGGATTGACTTGAGGATGTGGAAGTGCTTGGGGCTGTTCCTGGGTCTTGTGCCTGGATCTCGGCGACGCATTTTTTATGCTGTTTGCGACGATCCTGAGGAATGTGGTGGGTCTGTTTTTCGCTTCGCGTCTCGTGTGTCAGCAGGTGGTTCTCGCTTCCTCCTTTGAATCTGCTTGGGCCTTGGCTCTTAGGTTTTCTTCACCTTTTTGTCCTTTGCTGTCTGCAGAGTCTGCGGTTGGGCAGTGCTGCATAAACTCGCTAATCCGGACTATATGGGAAGCATCCCCAGCCGGATTAGCACGTTTTCTGGATTAACGTACTTTGTGACAGTACAGGATGTGGGGCGGTTAAGGCAGGCAGGGTGGGAGGGAGGGAGAGACTTGGAGGTAGGCAGGCAGGCAGGCAGGCAAGGGGGAGGGAGGGGGGCAGGGAGTGAGGGAGGGAAAGGCATGCAGGCAGGGGGGAGGGAAAGGCAGGCAGGCAGTGTGGAAGGGAGGGAGGCAGGCAGGGGGAGGGAGGAAGGCAGCCAGGCAGGGAGGAAGGCAGCCAGGCATGGAGGGAGGAAGCAGGCAGGGAGGGAGGGAGGGAAGCAGGCAGGCAGGCAGGCATGGAGGGAGGAAGCAGGCAGGGAGGGAGGCAGGGAGACAGGCAGGCAGGCAGGCAGGGAGGCAGGCAGGCAGGCAGGGAGGCAGGCAGGCAGGCAGGGAGGGAGAGAGGGAGGGAGGGAGGGAGGGAGGGAGGGAGGGAGGGAGGGAGGGAGGCAGGCAGGCAGGCAGGCAGGCAGGCAGGGAGGGAGGGAGGGAGGTAGGCAGGAAGGGAGGTAGGTAGGTAGGCAGGGAGGGAGGGAGAGACTGGGAGGTAGGCACGCAGGCAGGCAGGCTATGTGACCAGTGGAGCAAAGAGAGTGTATGGGATGTGGGGGGGGTGAGGAAGTGAGTGTGGGAGGAAGAACAGCAGTGAGGATGACTCCCTCCCTCCCTTCATGACTCCCTCTCTTCCTGGTGGTGGTGTACAAAGAGTGTTAGGCCGGACTTATCGCTCAGTGGTAAAGGTTCACATTTTATATTCGGTGGCAAGTAGACCCTTGGTTTTGGAGAGATTTTTAGGTATCAAACTCTCTTATCATTATACGCTGATGCGTCCAAATATCCGCCAGTCTGGCTTCTATAAACAGTTTGGCCGGATAGGGAGATAACTTTATCTGGCCACGATTTTTGCCGGATTAGGGCGTTTTCTGAATTGGCAGATCCCGCATTAGTGAGTTTCTACAGTACCTGCAGGCAGCCTCTTCTAGTTGCTGTCCGATGTTGGACTTGTTGGTTCTCCAGGAGGCCCGAGGTGGTGGGGGGTTCTTCCCAGAGAGGTTATGCCAAGGCTCGTGATTCCTCTCATCATGTTCGGCTGGTGGTGCCAGTTTTTGAGCTGGCACCACCTTCGGACCTGTCTTCATCTGATCGGTGTGGTGATCGCTCTGTGTGTAAGTCGGGTTCTCGCAAGGGATGTCGGCCCTTTCGCTGTTCGCCCCATTGACGTGGCAATTGGGGGGGGGGGGGGTGGCCCCTTCTCCTTCAGGGAGTTCAGGGCTAGTGGGGCAGGCCTCCTTTTCTGCGTTCTGTCGAGTCATCTTGGAGCGGCTGCACTTGGGCATGGTCGAAACGATGACATCCATCGGATGGGTTTCCCGTCTGTTCCCAGTCCCGTATGTGGACCTGTGGTTCATTCTGGACTTGTCACGTCTGAACCCCTGGGTTTCTTGCCCCTCCTGTCGGATGACTAGTCTGTCCCAGGTCCAGCTGCTTTTGGAGCCAGGCGCTTGCATGGTGCCCCTGGACCTCCGGGTCGCATATTGGCACATTCCAATTTATCCGGGGTTCAGGGACTGGCTCGATTTTCTTGTGGGGCATCTCAGTTACTGCTTTTGTTGCCTCCCATTCAAGTGGGATCTGGCTCTTCTCGTGTTTACACGCCTTACCTTTGTCGTGGTGGCCCGTCTGCGTATGTTAGGGGTTTGGGTGCTTGCCTACCTCGACGACTGGCTGGTGTAGGCTCCCAGCCAATCTGCGTGTCTGTTTGCAAGGGATTTGGTGCTTTCCCAGCTCGCCGGGTTTGGATTCCTAGTGAACTGGAGGAAGTCCCATCTGGTTCTCTCTCATGTTCGGACTTGGTTGGGTCTTGTGTTGGACTCTCAGACTGCTTCCTTGTCTCTCCCTCCGGAGTCTCTACTTCAGCTTCAGTCCTGCCTTCAATTGTTTCTGGGGTGCTCTCAGGTCACTCGACAGTTTGTCGATGATTTGTGCGGGAGTCTGAACTTTACTGTGTTGGTCTACCTGTCGGGTTGAGTTTGGCTATGTTGTCTGTTCTGGCTCCTTCAGGGACGTCTCTTTCGCCTCTCTCACGATCGCTGGGTTCTGCCTTCAGGGGGCCTTGTGTCGGTTGTTGCGTCGTCGGCTTCCTCTTCGTGTTTTCAGGGTTCAGTGCCTCGGTGCCTACCTGAGCCCTCGCTCAATGTTTTTACGGACGCGTTGTCTCTTGGCTGGGGCTTTGTGACCAGTGCTTGCCTAGCGAGCACTCGCCAGGACAATGTTCCTGGCCCTAGCTGGGCGTGTGTCGCATTTGGTCAGCGGTTGCGGCCTGTTGCTTTGTTTTCGGGTTGGTATGCAAGTGGCGACTGCCTCCCGGGTTAGTCCCACGTTTTTTCTTTGGGTAAGTAGCTCAGGCGAAACAAAGGGGTCTCTCCCTCCCCCAGAAAATCAGCCTTGAATGTAATGAAACGTCAGTTTCTGGGTGAGACCGAGAGACTCCCTGGCAACCCTCTATCTCAAGCTAAACGAAATTTCTTTCATCCTAAACCTGCCTCCAACACTAGTAGCACTGTACTATGCCTTCCCTTCATATCTGAACTCAAAACTTTTACCAATATCTTTCGTCCTCTAGACATTAATCTCGCCTTTCGACAAACTAACACACTTCGTAGCAATCTAGTTCATACTGCTCCTCCTGCTTCTAATGCTGCTGGTGTCTAATCTATATCCTGTTCGTCTTGTTCTCTCCAATACTTTGGCGAAACTGGCCGTACTCTTAATGACAGACTTAAAGAACACGAGAGAAATGTTAAAGTCTGCAGACACTAACAATGCTCTCTTCTGTCATATGAGGGATTCTAATTATCCTATTGATTGGTCTTCCTCCAAAATAATCTTTCCTGCCTTACTCTACACAGACGCCATCTTGTTGAATCGGTTTTAATACACAACGTACCCAACATGAACTTTAGTCCTGGCTTTGTTGCTGTTGACTCTTCCCTTTCACAATATATACTCAAATGCTCTAATCTTTCTAACATATGTGACCTAACATAAGCTTACCCTTCCATTTATCTTTCTCTTTCCTTTTCTTTCCCTCTTCTCTCTATTTTCTGTTCATTGTTTTCTCTTACGTTCCCTTGCTATCCTCTTCTTATTCCAATTACTCATTCCCCTTCTTATTCGGTGGTTATAATAGGAGCTTCCTCGTATGGGCCAATGGGCCTTCTGCAGTTCTTATTCCTACTATTATCCCCTCTACTACACCTTACCTTGCTCCTCACCTCTCTCTTGCCTATTTATTGCCTGCATCAACTTCCTCATCACAATTGACTTGAGAATGGTCCAGGACGGACCGAAACGTCGTCGTCCCTTCACCTTCTATAATTGGGTATAAATTGGATAAGTTTAGATTTAGGAAAGACTTGGGTAAATACTGGTTCGGTAACAGGGTTGTTGATTTGTGGAACCAATTACCACGTAACGTGGTGGAGGTGGGGTCCCTCGATTGTTTCAAGTGCGGGTTGGACAAGTATATGAGTAGGATTGGGTGGTTATAGATAGGAGCTGCCTCGTATGGGCCAATAGGCCTTCTGCAGTTACCTTTGTTCTTATGTTCTAGTGTGTGGTCTGGTCAACATTCTTCAGCCACGTTATTGTGACTCATCGCCTGCAACCCTCCATCCCTCCAGTAGGCGTTTTTTTTTTTGCATGTTTTGACATCCAGCCTCAGAACTGGGGTGTAGATAGCCGGCACAAGGAGTCTGGGGCTCCCCCTACCCCCCTCCCAGTGAGAAGGGAGCTGGGCAGACAGCGGAGCGGCACGTGGTGACGTCATGCTCGTTTGCTTGTTTTCATTTGGGGATTTCTGTTCACTCGTTTGAATTTCAGTAGTAGTTTTAACCAGAATAGGGTTTGTTTTGGGGCATTTACCTTTTTGGGTGCCTGACCCAGTCGATGGCAGAAATAGAATGCTCGAAACCACATGTGCATTTCTATAGGTCCCTTCAGAGGCTCCTTGTGCCTCTGAAGGGGCCAGATTCTGGCTCATGGTCCCCGGTAGGCCTAAGAACTCCATTTACTTGACTGATGCCAAAGTCTAATACAGTATATCCATATCAATCTGGATAGCTCCGGGAGCCTCCGGGTCTCACCCAAAAACTGGTGTTCATTACATTCAATGTTTTTTTTTTTTTTTTTTTGCATCCTGGTAATATATCAGGAAATGCAGGAAATCTGTTGTTCATGGCTTCAACAAGTGGTAGAGCCAAGAGAAAACAGGTTGTGATGACTTTTGAATAAAAAGTTCAGCTTATAAAGGAAGTTGAAAGTGGATTTCCTAGAAGTGTTGTGTGCATCAAGTACAGTGGCACCTGGACTTACAACTGCCCTTGCTTACGAATTTTTTGAGTTACGACGTAAATTTCGTCGGAAAATGCAACTTGACTTACGTCCTTTGCCTCGACAAGCGACTTTGTTGATACGCATATGGGTCGACCAATCCCGTGATTCCTGGAGGCACAGCCGACCCGGCCTCAGTTTACCAGAGCTGCCTGCTTAGTGACGATTGTGCTTGTAAAGAATTTAATTATTTTTGTGCTTTTTTGTTTTTTGAACATAAAAAGTAATTATTATATATCACATAATGGGTCTCAAGAAAGTCGGTGGTAAGGTTCAACCTAAGAAAGCACATGTGAGGATGACCATAGAGGAAAAACAAGAGTTCATTCATAAACACGAAAAAGGTATGAGGGTTGTTGATATAGAGTAGAGGAAGTCCCTTCCTCATTTATTAAGAAAATGAGTGCAGCATAGGAAGAATTGCAAAGTTTTGCTGAAAAATGTCACCCAAATCAAGCTTTTTTTTTTTATTTATTAATTTTTTCTACCACAAATATGGCCACACATTTACAATGCTAACCAGCATATATACATTTTCTTCTGTCCTCCATGGACAGGGTTAGAGATGTGTTAAACATATAGTTCAAGGGTTTATTGAACAATCAACCACAGAAGGTGATTCGGGGCTTTTAAAATGCTAAGCTAACCTACATACGTAAATACATAGATACCCAGATTTACGTATGCCTTACATAAAGTGTTCGATGTGTCTTTTACATAGTGTCATTAATGTGCATTTACAAAGGTGAAATGTATTTCTGATCAGCTTCCATATGTACTTTATACACATACATACTGTGACGGTAAAGCGTTGGTGTTCGGCTGTTTCAAAAGCTAGGGGCAGGGCCTCGTCACATAAAAAAAAAAAAAAAAGTTGGTCCTTTCGTCTGTGGTAAGGTAATGGGAAGACACACAAAACACAAGTATATAAACAATGAAATTTTAATTACTCTAGAAAAACAAGGCATGAATAAAGGTAATCACATAAAATATGCAAGATAAGTCAACAAACAAAATAATATGAATAATCACTGGCAAATGAAAAGTTACGTTAAGACAAGTAAGTTACAGTGATAGCAAAATAAAATATTAGTGGTGCTGGAATACTGGCTTCGAGCTGCCACCTCCCTTAGTACACGAAAGCCAAGGCTTAGTCTACCAGCGAGAGATGTCAACTGCAAGGAGCACTGAGATATTCTAACGAGACTGTCGCACTGCAGTCCAGACGTCGACTTGTGGTGGAGGCGGAGGGCAGGGGCGACGAGTCACCAGCCAATCAGCGACAGGCAGGCAGAGGATGAGCAGTTAGCTGGTTACGGCGGTGGTAGCAGGTGTCAAGGTGTGCTGGGTACGATTTGCTCTCTGGGCAAAACGTTTGGCGATACTTGGTGGACGTATTTTGTATATAGTCTCTTGTATATTGACGTACTTATGTAGGGAAGAGCAGGCTCAATCTCTCTTGAAAGAGATTATCGTCACAATACACACACACACATATATATGTACACATACATATATACATACATGTATACATACATGTATACATACATATATACATACATGTATACATACATATATACACACACACACACACTCACACATGCATTCACATACATTTGTCTCTTTTACTCTGACAGAGTGAGATAGCTGATAGAGAAACTAGTGTGCAATTAAGCACTTAATCACTGGTGATGAAGGTGCTTTTACAAGCTCAGGTTATATAGTTACATCACATACATTATATAATTGATACATTACATGGTTAATCTTGGGTACAAGTCCAATATATCATCACGTGTTCCAGTACTCATATAGTAATTACACAGTTCAGCATACCTTAGCCCAGGAGGGCGAAAGTCAGTCAATATGGGACATTCTACAATGTTCAAGAGAGAGAAATCAAGCTGTAGCAGGCTGTTGTGTTAACTTTTTATCCCTTAAATTGCACAAAGCATCATATGATGCTTTGAGTAACTGTCAACAAATTGGGCACAGTATCATATGATGTTTAGGAGTATCATGCAAGATTTAAAAGTCCCACGGCTACACGTGGTTCACATCAGCTTCCTCAGGGCTCTTGTAAACAGATGCCATTTAAAAAAATCTTGGGCAACATTCCCAGGTGTGAGAACCTCAGTAATGAATGAACCACCAAGGCTGGCACATGCAGCATGAGCTCACAGCACTGCTATTCAGCTTGTGATTACAGCATCGCCTAAAAATGTAAAGGCAGTTGCCACAAATATATTATTACCTAATTATTTCAATGATTGATTTTTTCTTAGTTTTTTTGCAGTAATATTATTCCATACAGTGAATTGTGGTATATTTATATTATAAAATGTGTGAACCATCGCTGTACTCAAAATTATGGTGTGCATATTAGTGATTCAATTATTATGTTCATAAAACAATAAACAAATAGTTTTGCTGTTGTTACAGTATATACACAGGTTATATATAAGTATCTGCATGTTTTGTTCACCATAACGAACTACTAAGTTGGTCTTGTTAGTCAAAAAGCAACGAGGAGCGACCGCCAAACACCAGCGAGCCACTCCCTCCCTCAACACCACCTCACTCACCCTCATTCTCCTCCCACAATACTGTTTTTGCATTTATTCACTATACACAGACGTTATATATTCGTATTTATGTTTTGTTCACCATAACTGTACATCTAAGCTTATATGGTGAGTAAAGACACAAAAATGTACCTACTCACACAGTCAGCTGATCGGCGGCCACCCTCAAGGCCAGACGCACTAATATTTCTCCTCCAACAATATTGTTTATGGTGTTATTACGCTATATTCACACATTATATATAAGTATCTACCTGTTTTATTCACCATACTTGTACAAATTAGCTGGTATGGTGCCCAAAGACCATAGTGGCCACCAGTAAACATGCCAAGTCGTGCAGACGACTCTCCTCCCTCACCAAAATGGCGGCTCCCAACCTCTCGCTGTTTTCTCACACTATACACACGTTATATATAAGTATCTACATTTGTGTTCACCATAGCGAACCACTAAGCTGGTATGGTGAGTGCAGTCAATAAATGGTGGCCACACACAGTCAGAAGACGACGCCACAACCCTCCCTCCACAGCCTTACTCCTCCCTCCATGGAGCACAGCGCTAAATATCACCACAATCCTGCTATTATCAGAATCCTGGTCAGTTTTATCACAGTCAGGGGGCTTCAGTAATACTATCACTGCTAAATAATAGCAGTATCAAATATATTTTGGCATTTGTAGGCGATGCTGTGGTCACAAGTTGAACAGCGGTGCTGTGAGCTCGTGCTGCGTGCGCCAGCCTTAGTGGCTTGCTCAATACTGACGCTCTAACACCCAAGAATGTTGGCCTGGATTTTTTTTCTAGGTGGCATCTGGCAACTATCAGTCGTGGCTTTACTATAGCTGCCCCTATCCCAGGCGGGGCATTTAAATTATAGCGCTAGACACGAAATCATATATAAATGATGTGCGCGGTTTCGGTTTTGTCACTGATATCATTTATATATGATATGCGCGGTTTGAGGGTTAAGTGCATCAGGTATCTCCCCCATGTCCAAGCTCTTCCTCCACACTATGCTGAGTGCCTGTGCTACTGGCACCTTGCATTTCTTTATGAATATTGAATTCCATGAATCTGGACCCGGGGCTGAGTGCATGGGCATGTTTTCAATTTCTCTTTCAAAATCTAGTACTGTACGCTCGTATTGATATCAGTTATATTTACTGGGGTTTGGATATCACGCATAAAGAAATTATCTGGATCTTCCACTTTCATGTTATTTATTGGAGAGCTAAACATGTCCTCATACTGCTTTTTAGGATTTTACTAATTTCTTTGTCATCATCTGTGTATGAACCCTAACTCGTACGAATGGGTCCAATACTGGCAGTGGTTTTTGCTTTTGGTTTCGCATATGTGAGGAAGTATTTTGGATTTTTCTTTATTTCCTGAATTGCTTGCTGTTCTAACTGCCTTTCTTCAGTCTGATATGAGTCTTCCAATTTCCGCTCGATTTCTTCAATCTCCCTATTTAAATTATTCTTTCTTTGTAAGGAAAGTTGTGTCTGCTTATGCATTTTCATTATTTTTTTCCTTTTTTTATAGTGTCATATGCGTTCTCTTTCTACGCTGGACCTCTTTCTGGCTTTCCTCAAAGGAACATGTTTCAGCCAGACATGATATGGTTTCGAAGTCAGTTTTTCTATTCTTTCTGTAGGACTTGTATTACTTACAACAGTTTCCCATGGAATGTTTGTAAGTTCCCTGTTTATTGTCTCCCAGTCTACCATTTTATTATTATAATTTAATTTACTGAATAACCCATCTCTCACTTGATCATTGTTTTAGGTCTAGTCTGGGTATTGATGGTAGTTTACACTTCAATGAGCTTGTGATCTGAGTACATGGCATCTGATATCGTAATGTCCCTGATTATGTCTTCATTGTTTGTAAAGACCCGATCTAGAATATTTTCATTTCTCGTTGGCTCTGATATCTGCTGGTTGAGTGAAAATTTATCACAGAATCTAAGCACTTCTCTAATCTGTGGTTGGTTATATCCTGATAGATTTCCTGGTATAATATTATTGTTTGCTATTCTCTATCTTAGATTTGGCAAGTTGAAGTCACCTAGGAAGATAATATCAGGTATCGGATTCACCAAATTATCAAGGCTATTCTCTATTTTGTTTATCTGTTCTGCAAATTCCTTAGCCGTTGTATCTCACAGTTTGTATATTAGAATAAAAACTAAGTTTATTTTCTCTATTTTTACTCCCAGTACCTCTACCACCTCATTTGTAGAGTCATGGAGTTCCAAGCATACAAGGTCTTCCCTAATATACAGACCCACTCCTTCATGTGACCTAAATTATCCTATCACACCTTTATAGATTATATCCTGGTATCCAGATCTCACTGTCGAAGAATTCCCCTACATGGGTTTCTGTGAAAGCTCCAAATACTGCATTTGACTCCGTGAGGAAGCCATTTATGAATTGTACTTTGTTTTTTTTTCTTGTTTTTAGTCCTTGCATGTTGGCAAAGATGAATGAGTTCTCTCAATTTGGGATAGTTTGACTGGGAGACTTTTTTGGCAGGTACATTATGCGAGGACATGTTTAGTTTGTTTGGCCCAGTGCTGATTGTTGTAGGGCAGTTGCCTGTCATAGTTGTAGTTCCTATTTGGTGTACTCACCTAGTTGTGCTTGCGGGGGATGAGCTTTGGCTCGTTGATCTCGCCCCTCAACCGTCAATCAACTGATGTACAGATTCCTGAGCCTACTGGGCTCTAGCATATCTACATTTGATACTGTGTATTGAGTCAGCCTCCACCACATCACTTTCTATAGTGCATTCCATTTACTAACTACTCTGACACTGAAAAAGTTCTTTCTAATGTCTCTATGGCTCATTTGGGTACTCAGCTTCCACCTGTGTCCCTTTGTGCGTGTACCACCTGTGTTAAATAATCCATCCTTGTCTACCCTCGTAGGGGCCTCGTAGCCTGGTGGATAGCGCGCAGAACTCGTAATTCTGTGGCGCGGGTTCGATTCCCGCACGAGGCAGAAACAAATGGGCAAAGTTTCTTTCACCCTGAATGCCCCTGTTACCTAGCAGTAAATAGGTACCTGGGAGTTAGTCAGCTGTCACGGGCTGCTTCCTGGGGGTGGAGGCCTGGTCGAGGACCGGGCCGCGGGGACACTAAAGCCCCGAAATCATCTCAAGATAAACTCAAGATAAACCCTGTCAAATTGCAATTTGTATCTGTATTGGTATCGGGTGTGTAATTGTATCTGTGATTCTGGTATGCAAGTGGGTCTGGCATCCAGTTCCATACATTCTCTATGTTTCCCCTTTTGAAATCTCTTTTGGCTTGGTATAAAAAATTAATTGAGTGTCCTCAAAATTCATTATCTTGTTTGCCACTCTTTATGTAACGTTCCGTGCCTTTCACGTGAAAGTATTGGCAGCTGAGGTCATAGTATTTTCTGTCCTCGAGTGAGGTTTGGCACACGTCAGGATAGAAAAACCTACATGTTGATCCAAATTGACACTGTCCTTTCCTAAGTACATTTAAACATTTTTTGGGATGGTGGTAACTGCATTCTAATCCTTTCTTATTACCAGCATATCTCCATATGCTCTTTACATAAAATTTATATGTCTGTCCTTCTGGTCTGACTCGCTCTATCTGGGACTGTTGTAGTGTTTGTACCTATCGTGCTGTCTATTACACTTTCTAGTCTATGGTCGTCTGCATCCGGGCATACTGAATCAGAGTTTAGAAATTACAGAGTTTCTGCTTCAGTTTCCTCCCTGACTATAGTCTCTGCCCCTGGTCTATTAGAATTATTGTTGCTCATTTCAAACTCTCTCTGGATGGCTGGTACGCTTTCAATGAATTGTTTTCCGGTCATGCGTCGTGTTATCTAGAAGTTTTTTTTAGGATATTCCAAGATGGCATTTAATTTTTATACACCCAGAACAAATGGCCAGCTCTCAGTCCCATGGTGTTACTCCTATACAAGCTGAATGAAATCTATTCTTACATATATAACATTCAATTCCTGTTGCTTTCGACTTTAAGGTTTTATTAGTGGCAGCAAATTAATTTGTTTACTGCCATTTTCTGGGGGGAGCCCCGTCTGCTCCCCGGAGCTTTACCAGGCTGATATGCTAATGTCAGACTTTGGCATCAGTCATGTGTATGGAAATCTAGGGCCTACCCGGGACCACGGCCAGAACCTGGCCCCCTCAGAGAGGCAAGGGGAGCAATGGCCTATAGAAACCCCCGTGTGGTTGGAAGCATTCTATGTCTGCCATCGACCGGGTCAAGCATCCAGAAAGGTAAGCATTCCAAAACAAACCCCTATTCTGGTGAAAATTGCTACCTAAAGCCGAACTAGTGGATAGAACTCCTCAACAGAAAACAAGCAAACTAGTATGACGTCATACGTCACTGCGCCGCTGTCTGCGCAGCTTCCCCCTCCCTGGGAGGGGGAAGGGGGAGCCCCAGACCTCCCAAGCCGGCTATCCACCCATCAGTTCTTCGGCTGATGCTATAAACACCAGTTATGTGCTCCGGCTCCAGTGGTTGTTTCAGCACTGTACCTAGAGTGTGGTGTCTGTTTTCTAGGTGGTGCGTGAGCCGGGAGTGATTCTCCAGTACTCGGGCTGCATGCGCCTAGGGTTCCCTTCCCTAGGTGCCCTGTAAGTGCTGCCCTTGGGGCTTGGGGCCACCTTCCACAAGTTCCTTGGGTCCTGCCCCTGCTAGGCCATATACTACTTGATTTTCGGCTGCTCTTTGTGTGCTCGAGTGTTCTGTCTCCCTTGTTCGCCTTATAGTAAGGGGCAGTTTTGCACTGGTGGGGCGCAGGGTACTGTGCAGCTTGTCTTTACCAATCATGGCGGCCGGCTCTGTTCCTCTTGGGTACGCTGTCCTCTTGTGGGGTTTTCTTTTTCTTTTTGTTTATCTACCTGGTTGGGGGGTCTGCCTTCGTTCTTGCCCCTTGTGTCCCTTGTGTTCTGAGTATTTTCTGGTGGTACCCCCTGCTAGGTCCCCGTGAGTGTACACGTCCCGGGGGTTCAGCTCTTAGAAAGTTGTTTGGTAGCTTTGGCTGCCGGTTAGCAGTATCCTGCCTGGGATTACCTGAGCGCGAGTCCTCTTATAGTAAACGCTCGGGACCCTGGGAAACCCCTGGGGGCGCGCGGGTCCGATGGATGTGACCCCAGAGTCCCCCCTCGCTTCCAGCGAGTTTGAGGCTTGCTCTTACCCTTTGTCTCTGGGTGACTCTCTGTTTTGCCTCCGTCTGCTGCCTGTGGGGTCGGTGACACCTTCGACCCGGAGTCCTGCGAATTCGGTGGCTCGTTGTGGCTCGGTTACCCAGTTGTGCTGACTAAGCGGGTGCGGGCAGCAGGGGCGTTGCACTTGAGTCTTGGTGGTGGCAACGTTCTCGTGGTTACTCCCCGGGAGCCCCGGGGCTGCCCCGTTTTGGTTCGTTTTGGGACTTGGGGGTGTTGGTTGCTTTGGTTCCATCCACGCCCCCTTGTCTTTCCCTTGGATCACCCTTCCTGCCTGCATCCGGTTCCTTACCATCTGTAGGTTCGGGGCGGGGTTTTGATGGTGTTGAGACTCGGGCAGTCTCGGGGAATTCCCCTTCTGGAGTAGTGACGGGGGCATTTGAGCCTGTTCCTCCAGCCGTGTTGTAAGAGTCTGCCAGTGGGCTCCCTTCCTTAGTGTTTTCACGGCTGCCCCGGTTTTCTGGTACGGCCGGGGCTTTGGGGGAATGGCTCGGCCCCGGGGCTGACTTGGGGGGGGGCCTTGGCCCCGTTGGACCCCATGGTTTTTTTTTTATCCCCCTCTAGGCGGGGCTTGTGGTTACGCTGAGTGGGGTCTTTCCTCCCCCACTCGCCGTACGTGCTGTTTGGGCGTCGGCCCCTCCCCGGGCTCGGTTCCTTGGCCTTTGAGTCGGTTGGTTCCATCCTGTGGGTGGATGTTTCCTCCCACCCATTTTTGGGATGGTGTTTTCGTCATGTTTCCTCGTTCTTGGGGTTCTACGTGACTTCTGGTCTCGGGTGCGCCTGCGCCTTTGTGTGCCTTCGGGACTAGTGTTGGCTTCTGTGTTCTCGAGGGTTCGGGAAGGTTTTTCGCTACTTCCCGCATTATTGGAACGTCTGTCAGCTCCTTGTCCTTGTCGCCGTTTTGGGCTACTTGTGGCCCGGTTGGGCTACTTGTGGCCCGGTTGGGCTACTTGTGGGCCGGTTGGGCTACTTGTAGCCCTGTTGGGCTACTTGTAGCCCTGTTGGGCTACTTGTTGCTTTGTTGGGCTGCTTGTGGCCTGGTTGGGTTCCTTTTTGGGCTCTGTCTTCGCTTCGTTGGCCGGTTTTATTGTTTCTGCTTCCTCTTTTGGCTACTTTTCTAGTTCAGTAGTCCTGGTTGGCGCCTTCCCGCAGAGATGGTTGTGCGGTTTGGCCAGCGTGTCATGCGCATGCGCCGTAGGGTTTGTTTTGGTCTGGGCGGTGTTTCAGTGCTGGTGTTTTGCGCCCTTTTTGCTAAGGTGCTTCGCCTCTCGCTCTTCCCCCTGGCTACGGTATGTGCCCCTTCGCTCCGGGGGTGTCCTGGTTCCCAGTTGTGGGGAGGATGCCGCGGTTTTCCCTGTGTCATGGGTGTGGGCCGCCTCCTTCGCCTCTACCCTGCTCTCCTGCGGGTCTGGCTCTGGCATCTTCACCTGGCGGTGCTCCCAGGTTCTTCTGGGCGCGGTTGAGTCGTGTCACGTTCATGCCACCGTTCGCCAGGTGAGTTTCTGCGGTCTGGCGTCTTTTGGCCGGGCGCTGGATGCGGTGTTTATATACCTGTCTTTATTTAGGTATATTTTTGTATGACTGAGACCGTTCGCACACCAGTGACTGTCCCTTTTTCAACCCTTCCAGTCCCCCTCATGTGCATGTCCAACCCATGCTAGAGTCATTCAGGGGACCCACCTTTTTCATGTTGTGAGGTGTGGGGGTTGTGGGGTTGGTTCTGTACTCACCTGGTAAGGCTCCTGGCTGTGCTTGCAGGGTTTGAGCTCTGGCTCTTGGGTCCCGCCTACCTTGAGGTTACCTTGTAGATCTGGTAGAACTTGCGGGATAGTACCAGTGGAGTGCAGTGGTGCTATAGGCACAGTTGGGGAACACTGTATAACCATCAGAGGTCTGCGGTTGTTACACGACCTACTTGCGAGCATAAGCCTTATTGCTGGTACGTCCGTGGACTTCCAGGGCACACTAGCCTGTTTTCATATAGAAGTTCCGGCCCATCCTGGTTGTGGGGGTAAGTGGGCCTGCGGGCCGCTCCAAGCAGCTGCCTGGTGGGCCACCCTCTGGCCGGTCTAGCCTGGCCTCGGGCTGGGCTTGGGGTGTAAATGAGCTCCCAGTACCCCATCCAGCAGGTATCGAGCGGGGTTTCTCCGCCGTCAGTCGCCTGGTGTGCTGGGTTTTGTCGTGTCTCTGTTGTCCCTGTCTGGGGTCTGCCTACTCCGTTCTCTGCCTTTGCAGAAGCGAGTTGCTATTTACAGGTTGCATGTTGTGGTGGTGCCTGTTGCTGCTACTGCACGTGTGCATTGGTACCGTGTTTCGCGGTGGCGTGTCCTTCTTCCTGTGTCTGGTTGTGGTGTGGCGCTTTGCTGCTGTTTTGTACATGGGGTTTGCGTATGGGGGTTTGCTTGTTGTTTTTCGTGGTCTTCGGATAACTGGTTTGGCCCTCTCATGTGCGTGGGGGGTTTTATGTCCCTGCCTGATTGTCCACCTCTGGTTGTTTTCCTGGGGTTTATGTGCTTCTGCTCTTTTTTCCTGCCTCCTCTGCAGCAGGAGTATTCTGCGTGTGTTCCTGGGCTTCTTGGGCGTTTTTCAGCCTGTGTCCTGTGGTGTGCTTCTTTGTCTCGGTCTATTGCAGTTGTTCGTACCCCTTGGTTCGGGTACTGTTCTGGCGGCAACCCTTCCGCCTTCTTTGGTTTCCTAGCTTGCCCTGCCAGTTGGTTTTTTGGGGTCTTGCGATGTCTCGCGTTGGACCCGTCATTTCTGAATTCCTGGCGGGCTTGCTTGCTTTGGGGAGTTTTTCTGTTCGGCAGACGTTCCATCTCCTTGTGCCGCCTGGGTTTCGGTGGTCGCACCCGAGATCTTCCCGCGGCTCTGCCTTTTCCTGGGCTCGGAGGGGCCTTGTCGGGGCTGCTTATGTTCTGCCTCGCGGTCTCGCCTCTGGTTGGTGGTCGGGTGGCTTCGTGGTAGGTGTCCCACCGGCGTGCTTCTCTTGGTGGCAGTATGGGGTATTTTGGCGGTCCTTCCTTTTCCTGTCCCTTCTTAGGTGATTACTCTTGTTAGCTTGGTTTACTCTCGGCTTGGTTTTCTGGTGGGGGTTGGGGGCCGTCGTCTTGCCACATACTGTTGCCCCTTTTCGTAATTACCTAAGTGTAGTTACAGGATGAGAGCTACGCTCGTGGTGTCCCGTCTTCCCAGCACTCTTTGTCATATAACGCTTTGAAACTACTGACGGTCTTGGCCTCCACCACCTTCTCACCTAACTTGTTCCAACCGTCTACCACTCTGTTTGTGAAAGTGAATTTTCTTATATTTCTTCGGCATCTGTGTTTAGCTAGTTTATATCTATGACCTCTTGTTCTTAAAGTTCCAGGTCTCAGGAAATCTTCCCTATCGATTTTATCAATTCCTGTTACTATTTTGTATGTAGTGATCATATCACCTCTTTTTCTTGTCTTCCTGTTTTGGCATATTTAATGCCTCTAACCTCTCTTCGTAGGTCTTGCCCTTCAGTTCTGGGAGCCACTTAGTAGCATGTCTTTGCACCTTTTCCAGTTTGTTGATGTGCTTCTTAAGATATGGGCACCACACAACCGCTGCATATTCTAGCTTTGGCCTAACAAAAGTTGTGAACAATTTCTTTAGTATATCACCATCCATGTATTTAAAAGCAATTCTGAAGTTAGAAAGTGTGGCATAGGCTCCTCTCACAATATTCTTTATGTGGTCCTCAGGTGATAGTTTTCTATCTAGAACCACCCCTAGATCTCTTTCTTTATCAGAATTCTTTAAAGATTTCTCACATAATATATAGGTTGTGTGGGGTCTATGTTCTCCTATTCCACATTCCATAACATGGCATTTATTAACATTAAATTCCATTTGCCAAGTGGTACTCCATATACTTATTTTGTCCAGGTCATCTTGAAGGGCATGACAATCATCTAAGTTTCTTATCCTTCCTATTATCTTAGCATCATCAGCAAACATGTTCATATAATTCTGTATACTAACTGATAGATCATTTATGTAGACAATAAACATCACTGGTGCAAGAACTGAACCCTGTGGTATTCCACTTGTGACATTTCTCCAGTCCGATACATTGCCTCTGATCACTGCCCTCATTTTTCTATCAGTCAGAAAATTTTTCATCCATGTTAGAAGCGTACCTGTCACCCCTCCAATATGTTCCAGTTTCCAGAACATCCTCTTATGTGGAACTCTGTCAAAAGCGTTTTTTAGGTCCAGATAGATGCAGTCAACCCAACCATCTCTTTCCTGTAATATCTCTGTTGCCCGATCATAGAAACTGAGTAAATTCGATACACAGGATCTTCCAGATCGAAAACCATACTGTCTGTCTGATATTATATCATTTCTCTCCAGGTGTTCTACCCATTTAGTTTTAATTATTTTTTCCAATATTTTGACTATTACACTTGTCAATGATACCGGTCTATAATTAAGGGGGGTCTTCCCTGCTTCCACTTTTGTAAATTGGAACTATGTTAGCCTTTTTCCACACATCAGCTACAACTCCTGTAAACAGGGATGCCTGAAAAATCAGTTGAAGAGGAATGCTGAGCTCAGGTGCACATTCTCTTAGAACCCATGGTGAAACTCCATCTGGACCAACTGCCTTGTTCTTATTTAGCTCCTTGAGCATTTTTTCTGCTTCGTCTCTAGACACCTCTATGTGCTCTATGTTGTTTTCTGGAATTCTTATTGTATCTGGTTCCCTGAAGATTTCCTTTTGTACAAACACACTTTGGAACTTTTCGTTTAATGTTTCACACATTTCCTTTTCATTTTCCGTGAATCTATTTCCCATTTTCAACCTCTGTATATCATCCTTTACCTGCAATTTGTTGTTTATGAATTTATAGAATAGACCTGGTTCTGTTTTACATTTGTCTGCAATCCCTTTTACAAAATTTCTTTCTGCCTCTCTCCTCACTGCCGTGTAGTTGTTTCTCGCATCTTTGTATCGCTGGTATGTTTGGGGGTTAGGCCTCTTCCTGTATTGATTCCATTTTTGTGTCTTTTGGTCTCTGGCCCTCTCGCACTTTCTGTTGAACCAATCCTGTTTCCTAGTTCTGCTTCTCTGTTTTGGTATAAATTTTTTTGTGCCTTTATCATATATTTCACAAAACTTGACATACATCTCATTCACTTCCTTGCCTAGCAACAAGTCTGTCCAATTATACCCACTAAAAAAATTTCTAAGGTTGTAATAATGTCCTCTCCTAAAGTCAGGTTTTTCAATTGCATCAACCTTCATATTTTCTTCCAGATTATAACGCATTGCATACTTTATTCCCAAAAAGACATGGTCACTTTTACCCAAGGGAGGAAGGTACTGAATGTCAAATATTTCTTCCTCCTTCCTGGTAAATATCAAATCTAGCATGGAGGGAACGTTCCCTTCCCTCATTCTTGTAGCTTGTTTAACATGTTGATACAAGAATGTTTCCAGGATGAGGTCTACAAATTTACAGGTCCAGAAATCTTCTGTTTTAGCTTCATATGCTTCCCAGTCTATGGCTTTCAAGTTGAAGTCGCCGACTATCAACAGTCGTGAACTATCGTTATCCGCTTTCGCTATGATCTCTCTCATTATTGTTATAAGACCTTCTCTTTTTCTATCTAGCTCCTCCTTTGACCATGTGCTGCTTAGCGGTGGACTGTATGCATTTATGATCACTAGTTTATCATCCTCATGGCAGATCTTTAGTGCTATTATGTCAACTTCTTGTGGATTGGCAGTCATTATTTCGTTCACCTTTAGGTGTTCTTTCACCAGCACAGCAACGCCACCGCCTTTCCTAATTTTTCTGTCCCGTCTCCAAATTGAGTAGCCCCTTGGGAATATGACTTCATTTAAAATAACATCTTCAAGTTTTGTCTCCGTGAGTGCAACAATGTCTGGTGTCTGCAGCTGTATTACATCACTTAAGTCCAGTATCTTCGATCTTACTCCATCTATGTTGGTGTATGCAATCTTCAGGAACTTGTTCCCCCTCTTCTTATTTTTCACTCCCCCTCTCTCTAATGATTTTGTTGGTTTGCCTTTATGTACCACTTTACTGGTCTGCCTACCCCTATCACTTTGTAGAAAAAAGAATTGATTTCTTCTTCATTCCTGCTCTCATTTAAACGTTTTGCCTCAGCAAGGTTCAGTTTCAGCTTCTCTCTATCTTCTTTTGAAAGATCTCGTCTTAACGACCACACTTTCCCATCCTCATCACTTTGTAATTTTCTAGCATTCCTTAGTACTTCTTCCATCTGTTTGGCACTGTTTAGGGTGATCCTTGATCTTTCCCTTTTACAGATCTGCCTATTCTCCTGTAGTCGCACACATTCTCTATGGTTGTAAGACCTTCCACGAGGCCAACAATTTTATCTACTACTTTTGCTTCTTCTACAGCTCTTTCTGACCTAGATGTTATCTCCTTTTCTTTACAGCCAAAAATGATCAGGGACTTACTCCAATCAACTGTGTTTTGCACCAACTTCGGGTTAGATGCCAATTCTTTTCTCACTTCCGGCCTAATGTTTGTTTTATCTTGGTTGCTGCAGTGTTTGACTTCCTTAACTGCTTCTTCTATTTTTTCCTTCTCCTTGGCCACTTGTGCATAAGTGAGTTGCATATCTTTCTTGCACTGTTCTATTCCCTGTGTAACTTCCTCCATCTGTGCTGACAAAATCGTGCATCTTGTGGCGCTGGCAGAGCCGCTTCGGCTGGCTTTCGGTCTTGATGTTGCTTCTGCACCGTTAGTAAGCTGTCTCGTGCGTCGTTTCACCTCCGGCCTGTTTGTGCACCGCTTGCACCATCCTGGTCTCTGGTCAGCGTGCTCTTTCTTCTCGGTTTGTAGTGCCCCTTCGGTTCAGGTGTGTTTTTTCGTCGGCTCTTTTTTCCTTTTGGCATTTGCCTCTGAGGGTCGGGTCGCTGTGTTTTCTTGCTCCTTCGATTTTAGCGTTTTGGTTGTTTGGTGGCAGCAGTCTCCATCTTTTCTGGCGCAGGGTGGGGCTACTACATTCTGGAGGGGTCCAGGGTTTGTTGGTGCTTCGTTGCCGGGGGTGTGTCGTGTTTTGTGTTCAGTGGCGGCCCTCTGCTGTTGTTTGCGTGCCACGGCGTCTGTGTCCGGAGCGCGTTTTGCATTGATCCGGTTCTGTTCTTCCCGGTTCGCGGGTGATGGTGTCCCGGGTTGTCAGTCGTGTTCTTGCGGCTAAGCTGCCTGTGTTCTTCCCTCATGCCCATGGCATTCGTGGCTTCGGTGCTCTCGCTGCCGTCTGGGCGACGTGTCCTTGCGGTCTTTCGGGCATGGATTTTTGGTGTTCGTACGGGGACCTTGCTGCTCGTTGTTCTCGTGTTGTTCCCGGGACTTTTCAGGGCTGTGGCGCCTTGGGTTGGGGTTTGCTGCCGGTTGTCTCGCTTCCATGGGGGGTGCGTGGTGTCTTCCTCCCGGTTCCGTCCCTTTGACCTTCCTCTGTGGGTAGTTAGCTCTGGGGAGCCGACAGGGCTCCCGCCAGAAAACCAGCGTTGAATGTAATTAAACGCCATTTTCTGGGTGAGACCCGGAGGCTCCCCGGCAACCCTCCCTCCCTCCGGTCGGTGGTTTTTCGCATGTTTTGACATCCAGCCTCAGAACTGATGGGTGGATAGCCGGCGTGGGAGGTCTGGGGCTCTCCCTTCCCCCTCCCGGGGAGGGGGGAGCTGCGCAGACAGCGGCGCGGTGACGTATGACGTCATACTAGTTTGCTTGTTTTCTGTTGAGGAGTTCTATCCACTAGTTCGGCCTTAGGTAGCAATTTTCACCAGAATAGGGGTTTGTTTTGGAATGCTTACCTCTCTGGATGCTTGACCCAGTCGATGGCAGACATAGAATGCTTCCAACCACACGGGGGTTTCTATAGGCCATTGCTCCCCTTGCCTCCCTGAGGGGGCCAGGTTCTGGCCGTGGTCCCCAGTAGGCCCTAGATCTCCATACACATGACTGATGCCAAAGTCTGACATTAGCATATCAGCCTGGTAAAGCTCCGGGGAGCCTCCGGGTCTCACCCAGAAAATGGCGTTTCATTACATTCAACGCTGGTTTTGTCCTGTTTTGCAGTGCACTTGGAATGGGGTTGCCAGTGTTCTATATTTGCACGAATGCCAACCTCTTGTACCTATCTAATCTTGAAAGTGTGTATTACAACATTCATTATGCAAGACCAGTTTGTCTATTCCCTTTATCTCAAACCCTACCCAGCTGCATGTTCCAGGGTATACTGTAGATGGCAACCTGGAGTTTAGTGAGTGGCTCCACTCCCTGGCTGTTCCCTGGGTCACCATCACCACCAGTGTGGAGGTGCCAGTTTTCTGTTTGGTGTCCTTAGTATTTCAGTATTTAGTAAACTGTCCTCAGTATTTTACTATTTCTAATATTACAGTATATGTATATTAAAATTTATATGCTTAACCCTTATGTACAGGTACTTATCGTATGTAGAGGAGTACAAGTCACTGTTGTTGACCGTAACCTTCCCCTCAGGTCTCTGGGTTGATGTGTCCTGTTGCCACTTCTTTGTTCTTAAACCATTAATGACTGGTTGGCTGTATCCATTATCATAAGGAATTTTATGCTTACTTTCTGGCTTCCTCTGTTGACTTACTCTATTATTTATTTCTAGATTCCCATTCCCATATTTCAATATAAATTCACAGTTTATTCTCACTGAGGACGGCTCTACCCCTGGTCACCTCGTGGCTAGTGTATACACATTCAAGGGTGTTGCCTTATTTTGGCACTCTTATACATCTCCACTTTTTCACATGGCAATATTCCTACATTTCAACTTTTATGTGTCGTGTTACACTTCACTGTAACTTCACTGAATCACTGTTTTAGAATAGCTAATACAGTGGAACCTCAGTATTCGGATTTAACTGGTTCCTGAAGGAGAGACGAATGCCAAAAAGTGCGAATGCCGAATAATTTGTTCTCATATGAAATAATGTAAATTGGATTAATCAGTTCCAGACCACAAAAATAAAAATAGTTATACAATAATTAAATGAAATAAATGCTAACACACTTTACCAACACTTAGACATATGTTGATGGCATATGTGGAAGGTGGTGAGGCAGAGGAAGAGATGTTCTTTGGTAGGGGAGTCCCATACCATTACAACTTCTGGTAGTTGTGCTTCTGGGATTCTTTCTCTTTTCTGTCTTTTTCTGTTTCCCTCATTACACTCACTGGATGCTTTTCTTACAAGAAACTTGTCCAAGGATGATTAATTTTGTCAGCACTTTAACGTCTCAACTGCTCAACATGCCTGCAGGCCCTCAATGGGGGGGGGGGGGGGGCTTGCAATGCGCCTCCGGGGATCTTATATTTTTAGCGTATGATTCAAAACTCTCATGGCTACATGGGGTTCACATCAGCTTCCTCAGGGATCTTGTAAACAGACGCCATCTTTAAAAAAAATCGTGGGCAACATTCCCTGGTGTGAGAGCCTCAGTACTGTACTGAGTGAGTAACCAAGGCTGGCACACGCAGCATGAGCTCACAGCACTGCTGTTCAGCTTCTGACCACAGCATTGCCAAATAATGTCAAAATATATATATAACTTGTATTACTGTATTTAGCCATGATAGTATCACAGAAGAGCCTAGGTGTGATAATGACTGTGTACATTGTTCAAATATCAGTGAATCAGTGCTGTTCACGATGTTCACAGCGCTAGCCACATCACAGCATTATTTCGTCCATCTAGGAATCTTCAAACGACTTCTTATGTTACTTTACAAAATAAAGCTGTGGTCAATTATTCATTTACAGGATTTAGTGGCCAGTATTGTGATAATAGCTGGATTTTGGTGATAATTAGCACTGTGCGTAGTATTGTGGGAGGAGGAAGTTTGGTGAGGGAGGGAGGGAGAGATTCCAGATAGCGTCACTGTGTGTGGCAGCCACTCTTGTTTTGCTCACCATACTAACTTAGTGGTTCGCTATGGTGAACACATATGTACATGGGTATATACAATGTGTGTATGTAGTGTAATAACAGCAACAGGAGTTTGTTGGGAGGAGCTATTTTGGTGAGGGAGGTGACGTCGTAATCGTAGCGTCATCTGCTGGCTGCTGTGTGATTTCTCATGCAGTGTATGGCGGCTACTGTGCTGTTTGGACACAATACCGGCTTACTTGCATAGTTCTGGGGAATAAAACATGTAGATACGTATACATAACATGTGTAAATAGTGTAATAAAAACATTAACAGTATGGTGGGAGGAGGAGTGATGGCGAGTATGATGTTGGAGATGAGAGGCTGGGAGTGGCAGCTCACACTTGAGGAGTTCTGAGTGTGTTTATGGAGAATGTATATAGTGTGTGATAGTGTATAGTGTGTAAATATGTTGTAAATATACATAAATGAACATGAAACATTGGTGTGAATAACAGTATGGTGGGAGGAGGGGGGATGGCGAGTATGATGTTGGAGGAGTGAGGGAGGACTGGCTGGGTGTGGAAGCTCACACTCGCGGAGTTTTCAGTGTGTTTATGGTGTGTGTATATAGTGTGTGATAGTGTATAGTGTGTAAATAGAATGTATATATACATAAATTAGCATGATACATTGGCAATATGTGCAGGATATGTGTACACGTGTCATGCACGTAACACAGTGTCTTCGGACAGTACGGATGTTCTACTGCCATAATATAGTCTACGTGTTCATTATACATAGGATTGTCACAAAAAAAAAATAAAATGTATTTGGAACTGTGCGCAAAAAATGAACAAAAATATATTCGGGGCAACTCACGCATCTTGAGCCGGCGCCCGACTGGCCTCGGGAGAGTACGCCACGGGCGACCGGGGATTAATGACGTCATCTTGAGGTTATCTTGAGATGATTTCGGGGCTTTTTAGTGTCCCCGCGGCCCGGTCCTCGACCAGGCCTTCACCCACAGGAAGCAGCCCGTGACAGTTGACTAACACCCAGGTACCTATTTTTACTGCTAGGTAACAGGGGCATAGGATGAAAGAAACTGCCCATTGTTTCTCGCCGGCGCCTGGGATCGAACCCAGGACCACAGGATCACAAGTCCAGTGTGCTGTCCGCTCGGCCGACCGGCTCCCTTTGGTTGATGACCGGTTCCCATGACCAACCACGACCTTACGGACCCCATAGCAGCCAAAGTACAATTTCGACTTTTTGTTAACATATCCATACTCAGGGAAGGGTTTTTGACACTAAAAAAATCCAGAGAATATATTTCCTGCGCACTGGGGGGGGGGGGGTGCCGTATTTGGAAGCTGAGCAACCCAGTGGTTAAAATGTTTCTAAAGTAAGACATGGCAATGTCTTTCAACAGGTTTATAACACAGTTTGTCAGGGTGATAATTTTCAAGGAAATGTTTTCCATTTTGCACACCTTCCTTTGATTAGAGAACTATATTTAGGAATACCAAACTCTGTATCGAGAGCAGACACACGGGCACCACTTTCATATTCAGCTACGAGTTCTTTCTTCATCTGTGTCTTGATTCAATCCATTTGTTTTTTTTTTTTGCTTGGCCCTTATCACTAACTTTATAAGTGACATGATGACTTATTTACACTAAGAATATCAAACATATCCAAAATATCCCAGAGAAAAGTGTAGTGGGTTGTGTAGTGAACAACAGCTATGGTGAAACTGAAGCATCAGGGATGCATGTTTACTTCTGAACGCTTGGCAAACGGATGAATACCGAACATGAACACAGTGTCTGAATACTGTAACGTGTGAATTGGAAGCAATGCAAATATCGAGGTTCCTCTGTACAAGGAAATTATGTAAATATTATATAATTTGTATTGATAAATACAGTACAGTACTGTAATATTACTTTTTGTTGCAAATACATCTAGCTTAACCAAATATTCTTTTCCACAGGATAACAAGCCAGAGGAATGTTCAGTGTGTTTTAACGATTATGACGACAATCAGCTACGGCCTCGCACATTGCTGTGCGGCCACACATTCTGCTCCCAGTGTATTGACAATGCTATCAAGAATGGTCAGGTGACCTGCCCCAGCTGCCGTGCCGAGCATGCTGCCACAGCTGCTACTCTGTTCCCAATTAATTATGGTATGGAGGCCCTTATCAGAAAACTAAAAGGTATCGAGGTTGTACCAGGGGTAACACTACCAGCAAAACCCATTAAAACTCCTGCGAGAGGAATCAGCAAGAAGTTACGTTCCCTGGTGCAGGAGCAGAAGAGCATCATCAGCAGCCTCATTATTAGCTGTGAAGAGGTACTGTCCCAGCTGGGGGAGTACCGGGGGCAGCTGGGGGACTGGAAGACTCACCACCTCCAGCTCCAGGACAGACTCTATGCTCTGGTAGAGCAGAACAAGTCAGCAATGAAGCTCTTGGAACTAGAGGATACCAGTGTGGTGGATATGACAACACAAGGAGAGGACGGGAAGACTCAGCTGCAGGCCATGTTGGGGAGCCTCGACACAGTCAACACCCCACAGGAGGTTGGCACAACCATAGACACAGCTGATGAGTGCAGCATAAAGATAGAAGATTGGCTCCAGAAGTGCCAGAAAACTCTTCCCAGATGTCAAGACTGTCCACACCTCAGTGAAGGTACGCTGCTGAAGGTCACATTGTTCTCACCCAACTGTGTGTAGTATTGCCTCTATATAAACACTTTTGACATGGAGACACATCAAGATGGGAGTTGACTTTATATATAGGAAACTTTCTGGGGGAAGCCCCTTCTGCTTCACGAAGCTATCCGGACTGATATGAACGTATTAGACCCTGGTATCAGTCAAGCAAATGGAGTTCTAGGCCTAACGGGGACCACGAGCCAGAACCTGGCCTCCCCTCAGAAAGGCACGATGAGCAATGACCTATAGAAACCCCCGTGTGGTTGAAAGCATTCTATGTCTGCCATTGACCGGGTAAGGCACCCAGAAAAGTAGGCGTCCCAAAACAAACCTCTATTCTGGTTAAAAGATTGCTACTGGAAGCCGAACTATTGGACAGAACTCCCCAAATGAAAAATGAGCAAACGAACATGGTGTCACAACCGTCACCGTGCCGCCGTCTGCGCAGCAACCCCCCCCCCCCCCCTCCCCGGGAGAGAGTAGGGGAGCCCCAGACCCCCGTGCCGGCTATCCACACACCAGTTCTGTGGCTGATGTGCTTCCTGGATGGTTGTGCGACTCTGGCTCTGAATTTTCCAGTGCTGTACCTTGTGATGTGGTCCTGTCCTGTAGTGGTGTGCGAGCCAGGAGTACTTTTACCAGTACTCGGTCTGCTTGCACCTAGGGTTACCTTCCCTAGGTAGGTAGCCCTAGAGTACTGCCTGTAAGTACTGCCCATGGAGCTTGGGGTTACCTTCCACAAGTCACTTTTGGGGTCTACCTCTGTTGTGGGCTTTTGCTGCTCGGTGATTACCCTCCATTGGAGTCAGCTGGGGTGCTTCATGCACCCCTCTTTGTCTCTGGGAAGGAGGTAGTTTTCGTCACTGGTTGGGATGCAAGGTATTGTGCAGCTAGTTGTCATCTACTCATAGTGGCCGGCTCTGTTCCGCCTGGGCACGTTGTGCTCCTGCGAGATTTTTTGTTTTTTTATTGTTTTTGTTTTCCTGCCTGGTGGGGGTCTACCCCCTTGGTTTGGTCCTCACCCAATTATATCTTGGTAGTCCTCTACTAGGTACCCGTGAGTGTACATGTCCCGGAGTTCAGCAATTTGCAGTTTGTTTTGGTAATTTTTGGCGCTGGTTAGCAGTACCTAGTCTAGGCTTCCCCTGGTGAGAATACACGACAAAGGGCCCTGGAAAACCCCATGTGGCTCAGTGGTCTGATGGAGGTTGGATGCTAGGTAGGATGCTCACCTAGAAGCCCTGAGACTGCCCCATGTTTGGTTATAGGGACCCAAATTTGGGGGGGTGTTAGTCCGTTTAGACTTTGGTTTCGTCAGTGCCCCCTTGTCCTTCCCCTGCTGTTGTTCGTCTTGTTCCTCCCCCCTCCCCCTTGCTTCTGGCTCTGATGCGTCTGAGAGTTTCAGAGACGGGGTAGGGTTTTAGTTGGTGTTGAGACTCTGACAGTTTCAGGGGATGCCCCTTCCTGTGCGACGATGGAGGCATTCAAGTCTGTTTCCTTCAGCTGGTGCTTCTGGGTTTGACCAGTGGGCCCTCTTTATTACAACTTTCCGGCGGCTTCTGCCTTTTCTTCTGAGGCAGGGGGGCTTGGAGGACGGCTCAGCCCCGGGTCCTGATGTGGAGGCTCCCGGGGCGGGTGGAGGGGTTAACTTGGGAGGCTTGGGCCCATTACACCCCACTTGGTTTTTGGTACTCTCTGAGCAGGGCTTGTTACAGGGGGGTAGGGTTTTCTTATCTTCCCTCCCTGTACGAGTTTGATATGGCGTCGACCCCCTCCCTGGATTCGGTTCTGTGTTTCCTTGTGTGCTTCAGTCCAGTCCTTTCGGAGGTTTTTGGCCTCTCGCATCCCGCCTCATGAGGTGCAGGAGGCTCTTACGGTTGTTCAGGTTTACTTGGGGGACAACTTTGAGCACCTCAATGCGTGCTTGTTCGCCCCTGCCCTTCCTCGGGATGTCGGCATTGTGCAGCTTCACATGCAGGTTCCCACCCTTTTAGCTGCCCTGGTTGCTGAGGATTTTTGCGCCCGTGGCCTTTTGGTGTTGGTCTTGCGGTTCTTTTCCCATCTCTAGCTGTCTTTGAATTGACTTGAGGAGGGACATGGAGGCACTAGGGACCGATCCTGGGTCTATTGCGTTGGTTTTGACAGTGCGGGGATCGTCTGCCCTGTTGAAGCTGTTCGCGTTGATCCTGTGGGATGTGGTGTCTGTTTTTTGTTTCTGATCTCGCATGTCGGCAGGCGGTGATCGTTCAATCCGTGGAATCCGCTTGGGCTCTGGTTCTTAGGTTTCTTTGCCTGTTTGTCCTTTGCTGTTTGCAGAGTCTGCGGTGGTGCAGTATCTTAGGTAGCTTTTTCCGGTTGCCGTCCCATGTCGAACTTGTTTGTTCTCCAGGGGCCTGTGCGGAGGTCTTCCCAGTAGGGTTGTGCCAGGGCTTGAACCCTATTGTCGTGGTAGGTCAGTGGTGCCAGTTTTTGGGATGACATAGCCTTTGGAACTGACGATGGCTGGTTAGCGCGGTGATCGCTCTGCTCATAATGGGCTTTTCATATCGTTTCTGATGGCCTGCGGTGGTGTTGGATGGCCCCTCCTCCTTTAGGGGGTTCGGGGCTGGTGGGTGGGTCCCTCAGGTGGGTCCCGCATGTTTCCGGTTCTGAAACGGGACTGTGCAGACCTGCAGTTCATTCTGGACTTGTCTTGTCTGAACCCTTGGGTCTCCTGCCCCTCCTTTCAAATGTCTACTCTGTCCCAGGTCTGTCTTTTCTTGGAGCCGGGCACTTGGATGGTGTCCCTTGACTCCGGGATGCATATTGGCATGTCTCAATTCATCTGGGGTTCAGGGACTGGCTTGGTTTTGTTGTGGGCATCAGGCTTACCATTTTCATTGCCTTCCATTCGGCTTGAATCTGGCACCTTGCGTGTTCACACGCCTTACCCAGGTCGTGGTGGCCCATCTGCTTCTCTTAAGGGTTCAGGTTTTGGCCTACCTCGATGACTGCTGGTGTGGGCTCCCAGCCAGTCCGCATGTCTGCTCACCAGGGATTTGTTTTTTTCCCAGCTCGCCTGATTCAGGTTCCTGGTGAGCTGGAGAAGTCCCATCTGGTTCCCTCTCAGGTTCGGTCTTGGCTGGGTCTTATATGGGACTCTCGGAGTGCTTCCTTGTCTCTTCCTCCAAAGGCCCTTTGGCAGCAGTCCCGCCTTCGCCTGTTTCTGGGGGGCTCCCGGGTCACGTGGCGGTTGCTCGAGGGTTTGTGCGGGAGTCTGAGCTTAGCAGTGGTCTACCCACCGGGTCGGGTTTGGCTTCGTTGGCTGTTCTGATTCCTTTGGGGTCATCCCTTCGGCCTCTCTCGCGATCGCTGGGTTTGGCCTCTGGGGGCCTTGCATCAGTTGCTGAGTCACCGACTTCCTCTGGGTTTTATGGGGGTTCACTGCCTTGCTGCCTACCCGAGCTCTCGCTCAATATGTTCATGGACGCATTGTCTCTGGTCTGGGGGCTTTGTGACCAGTGCTCAGAGGACCGGCCAGGGGTGGTGAGGTCTTTCCTTCCTGACCCACAGCTTAGTGTGGGAGTTCGTGGTGGTGTGGCTGTCACTTTGTAGGGTTCAGGTTGCTCGTGGATTGATGGTCAGGCTCCATTTGGACTGCTCCCCAGTGGTTCATTGCCGGGGTTCGATGTGGTCCTTGGCTCATTGGGGCTGGTCGCTTCGGGTGACTTGTCTGCTGAGTTCTCAGTGTTAGGCTCTTCTGGCAGTTCATGTTCGGGGGGGTGTCCAACGTCCTGGCGAACGGCCTGTTGTGGTTCATTCCACTGTCCACGGAATGGACAGTCGACGCTGACTCGTTCAATTGGCTCTGCCGGACATATAGGCTCCTGGAGGTGGACCTATTCGCATCTGCATGGTTGGGGCGCCTCCCATTATATGTGGCACCCTTCCCCAACTGCAAGGCTGTCAGGGTCGACGCCTTCAGGCAGGATTGGTCAAGGTGGGCTTTCCTGTACCTCTTCACCCTGGTTCAGCTGTTACTCCCGGTCCTAACTCGCTTGGAGACTACCAAGGGACAGTAGTCCTCTTAGCTCCTTGGTGGCCGGCCCAGCCTTGGTTTCAGGTGCTGCTTGCTCGATGTCTGAACCCCGCGGGTCTTCCCGTGGCTCTGCCTCTTTCAGTAGATCGGACCGGTCCGTTACGTAGCTGGTTCTATCTTCTCCTTGAATCTTCATGTCCGGTCTTTTTGATGTGGGTCTATCTCCGTTTGTATGGTGATCAGGTGGCTTTGTTAATGGTGTCCCACCTGCATGCTTCATCTCTGTGGCAGTATGAAGTTTCCTGGCAGTCCTTCCGTTATTTCTTATCCCTTCGTAGGTCTCTGATAGGGTTGTCCTCTCCTTCCTTTCGTTGTTGTTTTGGGACCGTCATCTTGTGCAGATTACTGTATAAACCCGCTAATCCGGACTATATGGGTAGGACCCCATGCCAGATTAGCCGGTTTTCTGGATTAACATACTTTTTCACCGTGTGAGTCCAAGTGACCATTTCCAAAAATGTTTGTACAGACAACCACTTAGTTTGCAAACTTAAGTTATCCAAAGGCAGGCATGGAGGAAGCTGTCAAGTCAGTCAAGTCAGTCAGTCAAATCAGTCAAATCAGTCAAGTCAGTCCAGTCCAGTCATTGGAGGAGAGGTAGTGAGGGATGTGTAATTACCTAAGTGTAGTTACAGGTTGAGAGCTACGCTCGTGGTGTCCCGTCTTCCCAGCACTCTTTGTCATATAACGCTTTGAAATTACTGACGGTTTTGGCCTCCACCACCTTCTCACCCAACTTGTTCCAACCGTCTACCACTCTGTTTACAAAAGTGAATTTTCTTATATTTCTCCGGCAGCTTTGTTTCGTTAGTTTAAATCTATGACCTCTTGTTCTTAAAGTTCCAAGTCTCAGAATTCTTCCCTATCAATTTTATCGATTCTTGTTACTATTTTGAACGTAGTGATCATATTGCCTCTTTTTCTTCTATCCTCTAGTTTTTGCATATTTAATGCCTCTAACCTCTCCTCGTAGCTCTTGTCCTTTAGTTCTGGGAGCCACTTAGTGGCATGTCATTGCACCTTTTCCAGTTTGTTGATGTGCTTCTTATGATATGAGCACCATACAACTGCTGCATATTCCAGCTTTGGTCTAACAAAAGTCGTGAACAATTTCTTTAGTATTTCTCCATCCATGTATTTAAAAGCAATTCTGAAGTTAGAAAGTGTAGCATAGGCTCCTCTCACAATGTTCTTAATGTGGACCTCAGGTGACAGTTTTCTATCTAGAACCACCCTTAGATCCCTTTTTTTTCAGAATTCTTTAAAGATTTCTCACATAATTTATAAGTTGTGTGGGGTCTATGTTCTCCAGTTTCACATTCCATAACATGGCATTTATTCACATTAAATTTCTTTTGCCAAGTGGTGCTCCATATACTTATTTTGTCCAGGTCTTCTTGAAGAGCATGACAATCGTCTACCTTGAGGTTACCTTGAGGTGCTTCCGGGGCTTAGCGTCCCCGCGGCCCAGTCGTCGACCAGGCCTCCTGGTTGCCGGACTGATCAACCAGGCTGTTGGACGCGGCTGCTCGCAGCCTGACGTATGAGTCACAGCCTGGTTGATTAGGTATGCTTTGGAGGTGCTTATCCAGTTCTCTCTTGAACACTAAGACCTCTGATGTTGATAGAGTTCTCTCTCAGAGTACCAGTTGCACCTCTGTTTTTCAACGGGGGTATTCTGCACATCCTGCCATGTCTTCTGGTCTCATGTGATGTTATTTCTGTGTGCAGGTTTGGGACCAGCCCCTCTAATATTTTCTACGTGTAAATTATTATGTACCTCTCCCGCCTGCGCTCAAGGGAGTACAGTTTTAGGCTCTTTAGTCGGTCCCAATAGTTTAGATGTTTTACTGAGTGGATTCTAGCAGTAAAGGATCTCTGCACGCTCTCCAGGTCAGTAATTTCTCCAGCTTTGAAAGGTGCTGTCATTGTGCAGCAGTACTCTACTCTAGAGAGCACAAGCGTTTTGAAAAGTATCATCATCGGTATAGCATCTCTAGTGTGAAAAGTTCTTGTTATCCAACCTGTCATTTTTCTTGCAGTTGTGACGGATACTTTATTGTGTTCTTTAAAGGTAAGGTCTTCCGACATGAGTACACCCAGATCCTTTACATTGCCTTTTCGTTCTATGTTATGATTTGCCTGAGTTTTGTACGTGGTTTCCGTTTTTATATTTTCATTTTTTCCATAGCGCATGAGCTGGAACTTATCTTCGTTAAACACCTTATTATTTTCTGTAGCCCATAGAAAGACCTGATCTACATCTGACTGGAGGTTCGCCGTGTCCTCTATGTTGCCTACTCTCATAAAGATCCTAGTGTCATCTGCAAAGGATGATACAGTGCTATAGGTTGTGTTATTGTCTATGTCCGAAATGAGGATGAGGTTTCTAGGTTTCTTATCTTCCCTATTATCTTAGCATCATCAGCAAACATGTTCATATAATTCTGTATTCCCACAGGTAGATCGTTTATGTAGACAATGAACATTACCGGTGCGATAACTGAACCCTGTGGTACTCCACTCGTGACATTCCTCCAATCTGATACCTTTCCTCAGTTTACGGTCCTCATTTTTCTGTTAGTTAGGAAATTTTTCATCCATGTTAGAAGCTTACCTGTCACCCTCCAATATGTTCCAGTTTCCAGACCAACCTCTTATGGGGAACTCTGTCGAAAGCCTTTTCTAGGTCTAGATAGATGCAGTCAACCCAACAATCTCTTTCCTGTAAAATCTCTGTGGCTCGATCATAAAAACTGAGTAAGTTCGTTACACAGGATCTTCCAGATCAAAAACCATACTGTCTGTCTGATATTATATCGTTTTTCTCCAGGTATTCTACCCCATTTAGTTTTAATTATTTTTTTTTCCAATATTTTCACTATTACACCTGTCAATAATACAGGTCTATAATTAAGGGGGGTCTTCCCTGCTTCCACATTTGTAGATTGGAACTATGTTAGCCTTTTTCCACACATCAGCTACAACTCCTGTAAACAGGGATGCCTGAAAAATCAGTTGAAGTGGAATGCTGAGGTCAGGTGAACATTCTCTTAGAACCCGTGGTGAAACTCCATCTGGACCAACTGCTTTGTTCTTACTTAGCTCCTTGAGCATTTTTTCCACTTCGTTTCTAGACACCTCTATGTGCTCTATGTTGTTCTGGAATTCTTATTGTGTCTGGTTCCCTGAAGACTTCATTTTGTACGAACACACTTTGGAATTTTTCGTTTACTGTTTCACATATTTCCTTTTTTTTCTGTGAATCTATTTCCCATTTTCAACCTCTGAATATTATCCTTTACCTGCAATTTGTTTTTATGAATTTATAGAATAGACCTGGTTCTGTTTTACATTTGTCTGCAATCCCTTTTTCAAAACTTCTTTCTGCCTCTCTCCTCACTGCCGTGTAGTTGTTTCTCGCATCTTTGTATCGCTGGTATGTTTGGGGGTTTGGCCTCTTCCTGTATTGATTCCATTTTTATGTCTTTTGGTCTCTGGCCCTCTCGCAATTTCTATTGAACCAATCCTGTTTCCTAGTTCTGCATCTCTGTTTTGGTATAAATTTTTTTGTGCCTTTATCATATATTTCACAAAACTTGACATACATCTCATTCACTTCCCTGCCTAGCAACAAGTCTGTCCAATTATACTCACTAAAAAATTTTCTAAGATCGCCATAATGTCCTCTCCTGAAGTCAGGTTTTTCAACTGCTTCAACCACCTTATTTTCTTCCAGATTATAAAGCATTGCATATTTTATTCCCAAAAAGACATGGTCACTTTTACCCAAGGGAGGAAGGTACTGAATGTCAAATATTTCTTCCTCCTTCCTGGTAAATATCAAATCTAGCATGGAGGGAACGTCCCCTTCCCTCATCCTCGTAGCTTGTTTAACATGTTGATACAAGAATGTTTCCAGGATGAGGTCTACAAATCTACAGGCCCAAAAATCTTCTGTTTTAGCTTCATATGCTTCCCAGTCTATGGATTTCAAGTTGATGTCGCTGACTATCAACAGTCGTGATCTATCGTTATCCGCTCTCGCTATAATCTCTCTCATTATTGTTATAAAACCTTCTCGTTTACTATCTAGCTCCTCCTTTGACCATATGCTGCTTGGCGGTGGAGTATATGCATTTATGATCATTAGTTTATCATCTTAAGGTTATCTTTAGATGATTTCGGGGCTTTAGTGTCCCCGCGGCCCGGTCCTCGACCAGGCCTCCACCGCCAAGGAAGCAGCCCGTGACAGCTGACTAACACCCAGGTACCTATTTTACTGCTAGGTAACAGGGGCATAGGGTGAAAGAAACTCTGCCCATTGTTTCTCGCCGGCGCCCGGGATCGAACCCGGGACCACAGGATCACAAGTCCAGCGTGCTGTCCGCTCGGCCGACCGGCTCCCATCCTCATGGCAGATCTCTAGTGCTATTATGTCAACTTCTTGTGGATTGTCAGTCATTATTTCGTTCACCTTTAGGTGTTCTTTCACCAGCACAGCAACGCCACCGCCTTTCCTAATTTTTCTGTCCTGTCTCCAAATTGAGTAGCCCCTTGGGAATATGACCTCATTTAAAATAACATCTTCATGTTTTGTCTCCGTGAGTGCAACTATGTCTGGTGTCTGCAGCTGTATTACATCACTTGACTCCAGTATCTTCAATCTCACTCCATCTATGTTGGTGTATGCAATCTTCAGGAACTTGTTTCCCCTCTCCTTATTCTTCACTCCCCCTCTCTCTAATGCTTTTGTTGGTTTGTCTTTATGTACCACTTTACTGGTCTGCCTATCCCTATCACTTTGTAGAAAAAAGAATTGATTTCTTCTTCATTCCTGCTCTCATTTAAATGTTTTGCCTCGGCGAGGTTCAGTTTCAGCTTCTCTCTGTCTTCTTTTGAAAGATCTCGTCTTAACGACCACACTTTCCCATCCTCATCACTTTGTAATTTTCTAGCATTCCTTAGTACTTCTTCCATCTGTTTGGCACCATTTAGGGTGATCCTCAAAGGTCGATCTTTCCATTTTACATACCTGCCTATTCTCCTGTAGTCGCACACATTCTCTATGGTTGTAAGACCTTCCACGAGGCCAACAATTTTATCTACTACTTTCGCTTCTTCTACAGCTCTTTCTGACCTAGATGTTATCTCCTTTTCTTTGCAACCAAAAATTATCAGGGACTTACTCCGATCAACTGTGTTTTGCACCAACTTTGGGTTAGATCTATCTCAAGATAGATGCCAATTTCTTTCTAACTTCCAGCTTAATGTTTGTTTTATCTTGGTTGTTGCAGTGTTTGGCTTCCTTTACTGCTTCTTCAATTTTTTCCTTCTCCTTGGCCACTTGTGCATAAGTGAGTTGCATATCCTTCTTGCACTGTTCTATTCCCTGTGTAACTTCCTCCATCTGTGCTGACAAAAGCTGTTTCTCCTGTTGAATTTCCTTACCTAACCTATTGTAGTCATTTATGTTTAAATTTACTTTAACTTCTTCCAAAATTATTTTTAAGAGTTTATTTTCTTCTTCCATGGCTTTGCAATTTGTTTCCAATTGATTTTTATCCATGCACAAGTCTTTCACTAAACCCTCAAGACAAAACTTTGCTATTTAAATGGTCATTACTTTCTTTCAATTTACTAATTATTTCTACATGAATGTTCACTATAGTATCTAATTTTACCAACTTGTTGTATAGACTGGTTATATCAATGCTTTCTTCATTGAATCCAGCAAAATCAAGCTCTGTTTTGTATTTCCTCTTGCCGGCGGCCATCTTGAATGTTCTTCTCTGCACTGGAAACACTAGGGCAACTTTTTCTCATCTAATTTTTCACTTCCCTTGGCACATTCCTGTTATCTCACCTATTTTTCAAAAGCACTATACCTTTATGTTCTCTGGGACACCACTCACTATCATCATCCTGTACTACAATACTTAGGATTGTTGAAATATGCTGAAGCTCCTTCGATGCAAGTGTTGACCCTGGGGGTGTCACCTTTTTGAAAAGGTGTGTTATGAAGTCAGCGTGTTAATTCACTGACAAAGCACCGAACAAAGTCTCCCACCCATATTAAAATTTATATCTTAGCTTTATGCTATTAAATGTTGATTTTTGTGTTAAGTGTACAGTCTTATGATAAATTAATAATTAACATGTTTTATTGCTTCCTGTTTATTAATTAAACAAATACATTTTTACTTATGAATTATGGACAGTTGAACTATGTGACCAGTATAGCAGAGTGTGTATACGGCATGTGGGGGTGGGGGAGGGCTGGCTCACTCCAATAACCCTAACACACTCGACCCAGTTAGCCAGATTTGTTTCTTAAATTCTGGATGTACATGCTCATATATATTTTTGGGTACAGATTTTGTTTAATAATATTATTAGGATAATAACAAGTTATAAAATTACTTGTTTTATGAATGGTTTATTATATTTAATGGAAATTCTCCAGGCTATTTCTGGCTGGCAATCTACTTCCACCTACAGAAGGATCTCTTGGGGAGGGAGGCAGTGAATGTGAGTGGGACTGAGGAAGTGAGCAGCAGTGAGGGTGACTCCCTCCCTTCATGACTCCCTCACTTCTCGGTGGGTGGTGTACAATGAGTGTTAGGCTGTTGATTTGGCCAAATATCTGCTAGTCCGGCTTCCATGGAAATTTTCGCCAGATAGAGAGATAACTTTATCCGGCCATGATTTTTGCCAGATTAGGG